>NC_090727.1:153046569-153351569 GCF_036898095.1 Palaemon carinicauda
TAAACTTAATTTCTGTTAACCAAATATGATAAAATTTGCTAAGGTTGCTGAAAAACAATATTGGTTTTCTATTTCTTCTGTTTTATATTATTTAATCGAGTTAAAATGTTTTCTAAACATTTGCAGCTTATATTAAGTCCATACAATCTGTTGCAAGTAAATAGAAAATATAAACTTAGTTTCTGTTAACCAAATATGATTAAAAGTTTGCTAAGGTTGCTGAGGAACAATATTGTTTTTCTATTTCTTGTTTTTTTATATTATCTAACAGAGTTAAAAGAGTTTTTAACCATTTGCTGCTTATATTAAGTCCATATAAATCTGTTGCAAGTAAATAGAAAATATAAACTTAGTTTCTTTTAACCAAATATGATAAAAGTTTGCTAAGGGTTGCTGAGAAATAATATTGTTTTTCTATTTCTTCTGTTTTTTTATATTATCTAATCGAGTTAAAAATGTTTTTAACCATTTGCAGCTTATATTAAGTCCATATAATCTGTTGCAAGTAAATAGAAAATATAAACTTAGTTTCTGTTAACCAAATATGATAAAAGTTTGCTAAGATTGCTTAGGAACAATATTGTTTTTCTATTTCTTCTGTTTTATATTATTTAATCGAGTTAAAATGTTTTTTTAACCATTTTCAGATATATAAAGTCCATATAATCTGTTGCAAGTAAATAGAAAATATAAACTTAAAAGTTTGCTAAGGTTGCTGAGAAATAATATTGCTTTTCTATTTCTTCTGTTTTATATTATTTAATCGAGTTAAAATGTTTTTTTAACCATTTTCAGCTTATATAAAAGTCCATATAATCTGTTGCAAGTAAATAGAAAATATAAACTTAGTTTCTGTTAACCAAATATGATAAAAGTTTGCTAGGGTTGCTGGGAAACAATATTGTTTTTCTATTTCTTCTGTTTTATATTATTTAATCGAGTTAAAATGTTTTTTTAACCATTTGCTGCTTATATTAAGTCCATATAATCTGTTGCAAGTAAATAGAAAATATAAACTTAAAGTTTGCTAAGGTTGCTGAGAAATAATATTGCTTTTCTATTTCTTCTGTTTTATATTATCTAATCGAGTTGAAATGTTTTCTAAACATTTGCAGCTTATATAAAGTCCATATAATCTGTTGCAAGTAAATAGAAAATATAAACTTAGTTTCTTTTAACCAAATTTGATAAAAGTTTGCTAAGGTTGCTGAGAAACAATTTTTTTTCTATTTCCTCTATTTTTTATTATTTAGCCCAGAATTAAGGGGCCTTTTTTAACTATTTGCTGCTTATATTAAGTCCATATAATCTGTTGCAAGTAAATAGAAAATATAAACTTAAGTTTATTTTAAATAAATATGATAAAATATACATCCTTGGAGTTACCAAGTACAGATTAAAGGACTGGAGAAGGATACTGAAACTTGCAACAGGCCCTAGGAGTCTGATGAAAGCGGCAACATATCATAGCAAAGGCTTTATACATATATCTAACATCGTCACAGAATGTTCAAATAAAAGTTTTTAAAAATTTCCTAAAACTAAATGTGTATTTGTATATATATATATATATATAATATATCATGTGTGTAACAGATAATATTCAACAACATAATGCAGAGTATCACAATGTATAATATAAAAATTCATATGTATATATATGCATGCATACAGATAGATAGATAGATAGATAGATAGATACAGTAGATAGATAGATAGATTACATAATATCTACTATAATAATATTTCTAAAATAACATTAAAATTCACTATTAGCTCCAAAAAAATAGATATTAAATTGACAAGAAAAATCAAGCAATTAAAACTAGAATTATTTAAGATTTCTACCATTTAATTCTATCACCTAATTGTTCTGCTAGTTTTATTTGTCAGTAAAAAAGACATAAGATATATGTGAAGTTTTATAAAAACTACCAAAATGGGCCTTTTACTAAATTAGATTCTTTGAATATTCACATATATAAATTTTGAATGTAATCTGTCTGGCATTCTACCGGACTGGGGTTCGAACCCCGCTCACGCTCGATAGTTTCTTGTAGTGTCTGCAACTTTACCATCCCTGTGAGCCAAAGATGCGGGTTTGGGGGTAGCCTATAGGTCTAGCTGCTGATTCATCAGCAGTCATTATCTGGCACTCCCTGGTCCTAGCTTGGGTGGAGAGGGGACTCTAGGGCATTGTCCTGCTCATAGGGTATTGTTACTATCCCTTGCCTCTGCCATTCATGAGGCGGCCTTTAAACCTATTATCGTTAGTACGTGACTTGGTAACGTTACTAAACTATTCTCTAGTTAATTTTACATCTAAATATTATCTTTAATAAAAAATAATAAATAAATAATAAAAAAGTATATATAAATATCATCAGAACTAAAGCAAAGTAAAAAAAAATCATGGGTCTATGTGAGGTAAAAGATAAAGCAATTTTTTTTTAAATCATCGGTCTAAGTGAAGTAAAAGATATCTAAAATTATCTTGATTTATATATATTTTTTAAATTAATTAAAATAACATAAACTATCTTCCTAAATAAATAATCACACATTTCTCCTTAAACAATTTCTACCTAAAATCTAATAGACCTAGTCCCATGTGCTAGATGCGGCTCTGCTCATAGACTCATAGCAAAAATCCTATAGAATCCGGATATGAACAATTGGCCTTGAGTGAACAGCAACACCGTGGTTGGCGAGAGAGAGAGAGAGAGAGAGAGAGAGAGAGAGAGAGAGAGAGAGCTCATTCACTGGTTTCTCTCTTTTTTTCTTGTTTGTTTGGTCATTAAAATGTCTCAGTTTATTTCTTCTGTGTCCGCAGAGAGAGAGAGAGAGAGAGAGAGAGAGAGAGAGAGAGCACTCATACACCGGTTTCCTTTTTTTCTATTTTGTTTGTTTGGTCATTAAAATGTCTCAGTTTATTCCTTCTGTGTCCTCAGAGAGAGAGAGAGAGAGAGAGAGAGAGAGAGAGAGAGCTCATTCACTGGTTTCCTCTTTTTTTCTTGTTTGTTTTGGTCATTAAAATGTCTCAGTTTATTCCTTCTGTGTCCGCAGAGAGAGAGAGAGAGAGAGAGAGAGAGAGAGAGCACTCATACACCGGTTTCCTTTTTTCTATTTTGTTTGTTTTTGGTCATTAAAATGTCTCAGTTTATTCCTTCTGTGTCCTCAGAGAGAGAGAGAGAGGAGAGAGAGAGAGAGAGAGAGAGCTCATTCACTGGTTTCTCTTTTTTTCCTTGTTTGTTTGGTCATTAAAATGTCTCAGTTTATTCCTTCTGTGTCCGCAGAGAGAGAGAGAGAGAGAGAGAGAGAGAGAGCTTTTCGATTACTAATCAATTCCTTTTTGTACATATCAATTCCATGCACACATACTATTGCGTATAAATACACACACACACACACACACACACACACACCGGCCTTATACCAGCATATAATCTTACTTCAAGAGCAGCACAGTTAAATAAAAAACAGACCAATGTTACATAATCTAAGATTAACTGCATTCTCATTCTGTATCATAACCAACAACCGAGAAAAGATTATTATACTTTTTTTTTTACTTTTTTTTCTTGTCTGCAGGACACCATCCGGTAAAATTGTCTTAAAGGATGTATATAGGATCCTTGCATTCTCTCCTACCGGAAGCACGCGTGGCCACGAGAGCTAGTAGCTTGCACAGAGGCTCTCTGTCTCTGTCAAGGTTTTTTCTAGTTTTACTAGTTTTCTTACATAAATTGTTTATTTCCCATGTGAAAATAAACTACTAGAATACATTTAAAATCATTTATATGAAATAAAGCTATGTGAAGTTTATTTCTTTCAATTTATAAGGGAAAATGTTAAAAAATACACATTTTAGAGTTTATCAAACCATTTTAAAACACATTTTAGTGTTTATCAAATCATTTTAAGAGCTGTTTTAATTTCGTAGACAAAACTGAAGCTGTTATTATATAACAAATACTCAAATTAATATATAAATGCCATAAACAATTTGATAAAAATTAAAACAATTAGAAAGAAATAAATTTTGATAAAATTTCTACATTCTACATTCAACCTTCTCTTAGTACCATTTCAAAACCAGAAAAAAATAATAATTTAAAACCACTAAATAATAAAATAATAAAACATTTAAGAATATATTAAACTAATCATTTTAACAATAAATTAAATTGTTTATTTTGTAAGAGAATTTAACTGTAGAGAGAACCAGGTTAAGAATGTAAAGCCTTGTAACTGTCATTAACTTCAACCTTCAGATATTTTCTCTAACCGCATGAAAACTGTTAGGTAGTAGTAGTAGTAGTTAGTAGTAGTAGTGTAGTAGTAGTAATAGTAGTAGTAGTAGTAGTAGTAATGATACATATTAATATGTGTTTTTTTTCCATGTACTCGCCATACTTGTGAACTTCCTTCTTGCTCCTTCCCCCCACCCCGCTCTCTCTCTCTCTCTCTCTCTCTCTCTCTCTCTCTCTCTCTGTTATCTATATTCTATAATAATAATAATAATAATAATAATAATAATAATAATAATAATAATAATAATAATAATAATAATAATAATAACAATTTTCACATATTTACTTTAACTCCACAGCTAACGTTCATGTCAGCTGGAGAGAGGAGAGAGAGAGAGAGAGAGAGAGAGAGAGAGAGTTAAAAAACCCCTTACTTTTATTACCTAACCATATAGACCTAGTTTCATAACCACACTTACCACCAAAAAAAAATCACTATTCCATTCAAATAAACATTTAAGTATATACATAAGTAACAAACTACTTAATACTTTACAAATAAAAAAGTAATTAATGTAAATTAAGTGAGTTGGTGTCCCGTGACTTAAATAAACTTGACCCTATGGTCTGTAACACCACTTGAATTCAATATGTCATATTAACGGGAAGATATTAGGGAGAGAAGAATTATGGTGTTCAGTTCGTCATGATTAATATATATAATTTCTGCATTAACGCAGAGAGAGAGAGAGAGAGAGAGAGAGAGAGAGAGAGAGAGCAATTTTACAATAAGCTTTATTGCTACCCAGGAGCCGGTTTCAAGAAAACTCAAATTTGGGATTCCCTCCCTGCTGGAAATTCTCTCTCTCTCTCTCTCTCTCTCTCTCTCTCTCTCTCTCATATCCCTTGGTAATTTCCAGTTAACAAAGATGGCGTGTTTTCTGGGAAGATTGGAAAACACGAGGTAACGTTTTCTTTTTTAAGTTTTTCTGTTTTTGTTCATAATCTATTTAATTATAATTCAAATTAATCGTGTTTTTTACTTCACATATTAATAATATTATAATTATTATCAATTATAGTATTCGTAATATTAAGCTAGTACTAATTTCATTCATTTCCTGTTTAGAATCAGTGTTTTGAAATACCTAGGCCTAGCCTACTGTATAGCCAGATAGAATTTCATGCAATCAGCCATTAATATATATGACGAATGAATGGATTAAAGCAAAGTTAGAGAAGCTAGACAGCAAAGTTAATATAGACAGAATAAAACGGGTGAAAAGTGTATAGCCTAAATAGGCCTAGACTAATTCAGAAAAACTTAGTGATGTTTATAAACATTTTGCATATTTTAGTTTAACCAATAACTGTTTATATTGAATTCTAACGTAACAAAATATATTTTCATATATTTATCAATCATTATAATTATCAATATGAATAAAAATGTTCTCATTATTTAGTTTCCAAAATGCATCGAGGAAATACACATATAGGCCTATAACTAAAAATTGTATTTCCAGTTTCTGATTGATATAAAAAGCAGATTAATATATCTTGCATCAATAAAATCTATTATGACATTTATTTAACTTTATATATTACGACGTATAATAGAAATTTAATTAAATGCTTCAAAATTAGAAAAAAAAGTTAAAAATGTTTCAAAATTAGAAAAATACACAAAATAAAAGTAAAAATAACAATGCCTCTTCAATATTACAAATAAAAGTTTTAATTGAAACGATTTTGATTAATTAATTCAATATATAATCATTAATTTCCAAACTTCAAACTGAATTCTTCAACCTAACCAGTTAAGACCCGAAATATCTTTTACCTCATCAATCAGGTTTTGCATTCCCAATCACGGTCGTAATGTTTCAAATGAGTAGGTTGATTTAATATGATTTAATGGCACGTTTCCCCTGATTTAACTGATGAATTAATGAGAGGTTGGTTTGCATAGCACGTGTCGTTTAATAAATTAATGTAATGTTAGGCCTATTACTTAATTTACTAAGAATTTCGTACCCTATGACGTCACAACATGATCGTGCTTACGAGACTATTACAATTATGTTTTGCAATTGATTGATTTTTGTGTATTTTGTTATTTCATCTCTAATTCTTTTTTACTAATAAGTGTATTAATTTATTGTTCTTCCTTTTTTAACTCTCACATACAGATGACCTCCAGTTTTCAGCAAGATTTTTCAAAATGAGGCCTATACATGACCTCCAGTTTATATGAGCTTAATAAACTTTTAAAGTTACTGACTAAGGGTGTTTTGCCCCAATGGGGTCAATCCCAGCTTATCGCCAGCAAAATCCCTATCACACCTATGTACGGATACCCCGGATGGCGGCGTACAGAGTACGGACGCATTACAGAGACAAGGAACAGATCTAAGTCACTTTGCAATAGGAATCTGCTAGAGCAGGCGAGAAAAAAGAACGCAGAGCTAGAAATGAGATACACACATATTTCCGTACCATCTACGTACTCTTCAGCGGAGAGAGCACGAACGCCGCAGATAGACTACAGATCGTGGTGGACAGCGGCATACTACTGTACAAGTATACAACGCAGATTTTGCTCATACGCACAGATTGGCGATTTGCTGAAATATGCAACCACTTTAAAAAACTCAGCTGTGGATGCAGCGGATCATGACGGATAAGGCGAATATACACAAAGATTCCGCGGATACAGTACGGATCAATCGCGGATCTCAGCGGATGCTCTATTCGCAGCCATCCGTGTTTAGGCGTGATAGAGGTTTAAGGCTCTGTCATTGTCCACTGAAATGTAGACTCCCTATCCAATGTTATTTGGTCTCCTCATTTATGGTCTAATACTGTCATCACTGTAATACTGCATTCTCTCCAAGCTGTATTTACCCACTTTCAAACATACCTTTACAAAGTCACTCCCTCCCCCTTCCAGGCTTGGAAATGACCCTAAGAATTGGAAATTCTGTAGTAGTTCTAAATCTGAGCCTCTTCTACTTTGTCAACATGCCCTAGCTCTCCCCCACCAACCCCATTTAGGCCTACAGTGACTGCCTACCACTCTTTTATCCTTCTCAGAAATTCTTCTTCAGTTTCTCATGTAACTACCAAACCATCAGCATATAACAATGATTGAAGTACAGTAACATAGATATTTGTGTGCAATGACTTTTCCCTAATTGATTAATATTATTATTACTATTGCTAGCTAAGCTACAACCCTAGTAGGGAAAATGCAGGATGCTACAAGCCAAGAGCTCCATAGGGAAAATAGCCCAGTGAGGAAAGGAAATTAGGAAATAGATAGAATAGTGTGCCTGAGTGTACCCTCAAGCAAGAGAACTCTAACCCAACATAGTGGAAGACCATGGTATGGAGGCTAGGGCGCTATCCAAGGCTTGAGAACAATAGTTTGATTTTAGAGTACCCTTCTCTTGAAAGAGCTGCTTACCATAGCTAAAGTCTCTCTTCTACCCTTACCAAGAGGAAAGTCGCCACTGAATAATTATAGTATAGTAGTTAGCCCCTTAAGTGAAGAGGAATTTTTCTGTTATCCTAGTGTTGTCAAGTGTATAAGGAAAGAAGAAAATGTATAAAGAATAGGCCAGACTATTAGCTGTATGTGTAGGCAAAGAAAATGATCCGTAACCAGAGAGAGGGATCCAATGTAGTAGTCTGGCCAGTCAAAGAACCCAATAACTTTCTAGTGGTAGTATCTGAACGGGTGGCTGGTGCATTCATATTCCCCTATATAAAAATATATGTAATTTAGATATTTATTTCTGCTTTTTGCGTAACTTTTTTAAGTTATTACGCTTGCAAAAGAAAAGAATATATATATATATATATATATATATACAGTATATATATATATATATATATATATATGTGAAGAATTTTCTTCACTCTTCTTCTTTTAATCGTATTTTTAGCTCTCTTCTACTAATACTATAGCTACCCCTTAAACATTCTCTCCTACATCTAGTTTTCTTTAACGAAAAATAGGGAGGACAAACCTAAACTTGTTGACAGTGGCGCACGCCATGCTCGTGACGTCACAGCGTAGATACGCACGTTAGAGGGCCTTAGTGTAACCACGGCGTATGTTGGTTCTTTCCTTAAACTACATGGGTCGAGATTAAATTCGTAAACTGCAACATTTTATATAAATTCCCAATACTGCTGAATTAATGCATCTTATATTTCTCAATACCAATTAAGGTTTGTTAATTTTAAGATGTATGCCCATCGTACCAGTCCATTGCTAATTAATCATTTAAAATATTATTTTTAGTAAGCCAGAATAGGTAGGATTATTGTATATATAACCTCCCTCAGAGCAGCAAGATTTATCTGAGTATTTAGTACAAAATCCTGCCTCCTCTGCACTCCTTTCAACAATCTATTGCCCTGTCCTTAAGTCCCGATATGGCAACCCCAATGGATTACCGTGCGCTTCATGACCGTCACTTGTTTGGCAAGGTGAAGCCAGGTGATCTCTTCGACCGTAGTGTCGAGTGCATTCGACGAAAAGCTGCCCTGGCCTGCTGACCTGCCTGGTCATTGAACCCGGCCACTGCTGGCTCACCCCTCGCACCCTCTCTCCCAAAACGTGTCTCACCAACGAGTCCTGTTGCTGCCGGTCGGAGAGATTGAGAAGAGGTCCCTGTGTACCTAGTTGCAGCCACAGTGAGAATTCTTGGGGTGAGCCAGGCAAGAGTGCAGCGTGCCAATTAGTGCAACAACCAGGTCAACAGCTATCTCGGGCATAGGACTAAACTTCAAAGGAGTGCAGGTACTACATCAATGGCCATTTAGTTTTCCCCCATTTTTCATTAGCTTAGACTAATTTTAACTTTATAGGGTACCTGGCTAATTACACTATTCGGACTGTGTGCGGTGGGATTGTGTGTATATATTTTTTTCTATACAATTTTTTGCGTTTTGAGATTAACCACTCGTGTGGAGAATTTTTTAATGGTTACGCTTCTGAGTGGGAACTTAGTCCGGAAAGTCTCCTTATAAACAGTTACACAAAGTTCAACAGGGGAGGATAGGAGCACTTACTCTCGGGGCACAAACACCCTGCTAATACTTTACTGTCCACAATTCACAAACCAACACTCTACATACAAAAGGGGGAAATTTTACTGTCCAGAGGCCTAAGCACTCCACACGATTTGAAATAATTTATGGCCTACTCTAGCTTTGTCAGGTCTATAGTCATTTCATTCTCAGGCTCTGTTTCGATTCCGTCCCAGTGACCCCAATGAGATGCTGGACAGTTATTTTACGTTAATGTAAGGTAGACAAAATCCAAAATGGGAGCAGTGATGTAAAGTAGTTTAAAAGTTTAAAGATAAGGATCTTTACCTTCGAAGCAAATATATTAATGCAAAGTACCTCGCTGTTACCACCTATAGACTTACTCTTTAAATATTGGGTATTTTGTCCGTAATCAACTATTCATTTCACACATTGAAATAAATGAGGGAGCAAAAATACTAAGGAGTTTGATTAACCTAATAATGATTTATTTCACAAATTTACATAAAAGAAACGGACATCTTAACAAAGGCAAAAAATGGTATAAAAAGAAAGCAATTCAAAATGATGAAAATTAGTTAGTTAGACACGTGGTCCTACAATAATCAAAATCAAATGGGGTCTGGCACGTGGCCCACGGTGACCCAGAGACTATGCTAGTCTCAAACCAAAATGATAACGAAAAAATATTTACACACAATCCCACCGCACACAGTCCGAATAGTGTAATTAGCCAGGTACCCTATCAAGTTAAAATTAGTCTAAGCTAATAAAGAATGGGGGAAAACTAAATGGCCATTGATGTAGTACCTGCACTCCTTTGAAGTTTAGTCCTATGCCCGAGATAGCTGTTGACCTGGTTGTTGCACTAATTGGCACGCTGCACTCTCTGCCTGGCTCACCCCAAGAATTCTCACTGTGGCTGCAACTAGGTACACCAGGGTCCTCTTCTTCTCAATCTCTCCGACCGGCAGCAAGCTTTTGTGAGTCGAGTTAATAAGTGCTCCTATCCCTCCCCTGTTGAACTTTGTGTAACTGTTATAAGGAGACTTTCCCGGACTAAGTTCCCACTCAGAACGTAACCATTAAAAAATTCTCCACACGAGTGGTCCTTCGAACCGGATCCTTTACCTTTGACTTGTGAAGCATTAACGTAATTAATCAGCTTGATTAAGCATATAGTAACTCGCTATATCACTTACCCACACGCACACAGCCAGTTTGTCGAATGTGTAATGCCCAGACTTTAATTGGGAAGAGAAATTTGTAATCAACATGATCTTTTTGTATCGACCACGTGTTTAAGGAAAGAGCTACGTAACCAGGTTAATTTGTTGCTTGAATGTTCTCTACAGAAAGACTAGAATTTGTCGTAGGAACTTCACTTTGTCTCGGATCCGTTCACCCACGTGTGTGGCGGAATCCACTTATACCAGAAAGTTCTAAGCTACTTGAACTAAGGTTTTTTGTTGTTCAGACGCCCGTGTTTACTGCTCAGCTAGAGCGCCGGTGTACTCGTCCTGTCAACTAATTTTGCTAGCTAAGCATCTAATTTGTAACATTTTGTACCTTGGTCTACCTTCCTTTGTGTCATTTACCTTCCCTAACCAACCTTACCTTTTTTAACTAAAGTTTCCCGTATACCTAGCACGTGTCCTTGTCCTACAGAGCGAATTGGTGCAACATAATTTCAAGTGTTCTTACGAGTAACGTAGAAACTTAACCCCCAAGTCCGTTTCATTCCACGTGTTTGTTCCAAGATGGCGGATCTTGTTTACAGCCCAAACTAAGGGTTCGTATTGTTTGCTACCGTAAGTAAATAACTTCGTGTAGTTCATTTAAGTTCCTTTAGCGAGGAAATATTGTTTTTGTCCTTTAGCGAGGATATTTTTGTTTTACCTCCGCGTGAGGGAAATTCTATATTTGTTTAGCCTCCACGAGAGTGCTCTTTAAAGTCGCTGCCTTGTGCGCCAATCTACATTTTGAGTAGTTCAGTGGTCGCCTTAGTGCGCCCGTAATTGTGAAATCGTCACAACAGTGTCAGCCTCGACCTGTTATTTTAACTTTTAACTTCAATCTTTGCATTCATAAGCATGTGCTTTCTAATATGTTTCACTTTAAAGTAACTTAATTATTCATTATCGCCACTCGCGTAAATAATTCTGTTTAGTAAAGTCTAAAGTCACGTGACCTGGGCATCGTCTGCTTTGTTGGACCCGGTCACTTTGAATTTTAAAGTAATTTCATGATTTATATGTTTTTTTGTCCATTTAACCATTTTTTCTCATCATGAGTAAATTTAAATGTTTAATTATCAACCTTGTAAATTTGTAAAGTTTCATTTTTACATTCCTTTAAAATTCAGATTTATCCCTTGTTTTGTTTTACGAATCCGTTCATCAAAACGTGGTCATTCCAAGATGGCGGACTTCACTAGTAACGTAAACATCCCTCCAACGCCTAAGGCGAAAACGCTTAGCCCCGAGGAGATTAACGCTAGGCTTAAGGAACAGGAGTTGACATTCACCTTTGTGTGTGAGGACGCAGACATAGCACTTCATGCTCTTGCTTCTGTAGATTTTCCCAGCATGGGTCCAGAAGCCGTAAATCATTTTAAAACCCTTATTGGTAAAGTAAGAGATGAACTTTGTAATTACAAGAATTTTGGAGACGTCATTACGACCATCCCATTGTTAAATCAAATTATCCCGTACTTGCTGCCTGGTCGAGTAAAGTTGAGATTGCTTTTAATAGCCTCATGGCTCATCCTAATTTGATAATTAAAGATAATCAATCTTGTTCTTTTTCGAGTGCAACACCTTCAGTGACACGTTCCCTAATTGAAACTTCTAATATATTAGCAGTCAACGCACAATGTTCATAATTTTGTCTCAATTCCCCAACCAGTAAAATCATCACATTTCAATACTATGTTGCCAACGTGGCATACGACTAGTAATTTTGTGTCAGTCTCACGTGCTCCGTCCTCATCTCCGAACCTTAAGCCACCAGCGTTTCATCGCCCTCAACCCCCTTTGTCTTTGCCGCCGGTGACAGTCCGTCCCGGAGGAAATACCGTTCATTGTCTTGTCATGGACCCCCCTCGTGGTAGCTCAAATACCACACAACTTAACCGTGTGCGTGATGGCCAGCAGAGGCCTGTACCGGTAAACTCAGTCACCAAAACCGTACCATTCCATGGACCAGTGCCCACGTTGCCTGATCGTCCTGTCTTTAAGCCAGTAACTTCCGCTCCAACCCGTGTCGACGCTAAGACATCCCCGTCAGGATTTGAAATCAGCCCTCAGAAAGAGTCGTGTGATCGCAAGGTTGAGACTTTAGTTGTCAGAAATGAACCTTGTGCACTGACGGTGGATTTAGCGAAGGTCACACATGTAGACCTAGTACCGGAGCTAAGAGCCTGTTTACAAATAACTTTGCTTAAGGATAACGGTACATTGAACGCCATTCATTATTTTCATTCACTTTTATATGGCGCAACTGTAAGCATTTATTATTATTGCCAAGTCGTACAGCAGCATTTTTTCGGTCAGTCCCATGCTTTAACTTTAAAACGTAAATTTAATTTTTGCCTTGACAACCTGTCATGTTGCCTTAATCCCCCTGACATCCTTCAGCTCGTGCTGAAATTAAGTTTTGTTTTTTATGTTCCCATCTTAAACGTTTCCCTTGAAGATGACATCCAAGACCTTAGTTGTCAGAAAGACGATGTCCCCATGGACCTAGTTTGTCCCAGTTTATCATTCATGCTAGTGCCAAATAACCTTTTACCTTTAAACGCCGAGAAGGAAGTAACTTTTCTCCTTTTGTCAGGCGATGAATACAAAGTTTTCATTACGCCAGTAATTTTCTTTGTAAAATCATTTAATGTAAAACGTTGGGTGTCAGACCGGGATTGGGATTCACCCCCATAATTTTTAATTTGTCATTTGGCCTTACTTGTTGCTGAAATCGACCGTAATTGGCTTACGTTTTGTTTGCTCTATCCGTACCCCTAGGGTGGGAAGAATTGAGTACTTTTAATCGTTCTGTTATTATTGCATCGTACGTTTAAAGTTAAAACTGATCATATGCTTAACTTAGCGCTTCCGTGAAGCATTGCCTGCGTGGTCCAATTTTCCCCAAATTCACGTGAAAGTATAACTTTTGATTCAATTGATTTCAATTAACGTTAAAGGCGTTTTGTTAACTTTAAACGGACGATGATGTGAAGAACAACTTCACTCATCATTCAGCCAGTATCCTTATCTCACTCATACTAACAAGTAGTTGAATCACATTTGCCGGAACTAACCCCTCTCCCTTTTTTCTCCCCTTTATCCCCAGGGTGTGAAGAATTTTCTTCACTCTTCTTCTTTTAATCGTATTTTTAGCTCTCTTCTACTAATACTATAGCTACCCCTTAAACATTCTCTCCTACATCTAGTTTTCTTTAACGAAAAATAGGGAGGACTAACCTAAACTTGTTGACAGTGGCGCACGCCATGCTCGTGACGTCACAGCGTAGATACGCACGTTAGAGGGCCTTAGTGTAACCACGGCGTATGTTGGTTCTTTCCTTAAACTACATGGGTCGAGATTAAATTCGTAAACTGCACATTTTATATAAATTCCAATACTGCTGAATTAATGCATCTTATATTTCTCAATACCAATTAAGGTTTGTTAATTTTAAGATGTATGCCCATCGTACCAGTCCATTGCTAATTAATCATTTAAAATATTATTTTTAGTAAGCCAGAATAGGTAGGATTATTGTATATATAACCTCCCTCAGAGCAGCAAGATTTATCTGAGTATTTAGTACAAAATCCTGCCTCCTCTGCACTCCTTTCAACAATATATTGCCCTGTCCTTAAGTCCCGATATGGCAACCCCAATGGATTACCGTGCGCTTCATGACCGTCACTTGTTTGGCAAGGTGAAGCCAGGTGATCTCTTCGACCGTAGTGTCGGCTCGCATTCTAGAAGAAACTGTCCTAGCTTGCTGACCTGCCTGGTCATTGAGTCCGTGCTTCTGGCTCACCCCTCGCACCCTCTCTCCCAAAACTCGACTCACAAAAGCTTGCTGCCGGTCGGAGAGATTGAGAAGAAGAGGACCCTGGTGTACCTAGTTGCAGCCACAGTGAGAATTCTTGGGGTGAGCCAGGCAAGAGTGCAGCGTGCCAATTAGTGCAACAACCAGGTCAACAGCTATCTCGGGCATAGGACTAAACTTCAAAGGAGTGCAGGTACTACATCAATGGCCATTTAGTTTTCCCCCATTCTTTATTAGCTTAGACTAATTTTAACTTGATAGGGTACCTGGCTAATTACACTATTCGGACTGTGTGCGGTGGGATTGTGTGTAAATATTTTTTCGTTATCATTTTGGTTTGAGACTAGCATAGTCTCTGGGTCACGTGGGCCACGTGCCAGACCCCATTTTGATTTTGATTATTGTAGACCACGTGTCTAACTAACTAATTTTCATCATTTTGAATTGCTTTCTTTTTATACCATTTTTTGCCTTTGTTAAGATGTCCGTTTCTTTTATGTAAATTTGTGAAATAAATCATTATTAGGTTAATCAAACCTCCTTAGTATTTTTGCTCCCTCATTTATTTCAATGTGTGAAATGAATAGTTGATTACGGGACAAAATACCCAATATTTAAAGAGTAAGTCTATAGGTGGTAACAGCGAGGTACTTTGCATTAATATATTTGCTTCGAAGGTAAAGATCCTTATCTTTAAACTTTTAAACTACTTTACATCACTGCTCCCATTTTGGATTTTGTCTACCTTACATTAACGTAAAATAACTGTCCAGCATCTCATTGGGGTCACTGGGACGGAATCGAAACAGAGCCTGAGAATGAAATGACTATAGACCTGACAAAGCTAGAGTAGGCCATAAATTATTTCAAATCGTGTGGAGTGCTTAGGCCTCTGGACAGTAAAATTTCCCCCTTTTGTATGTAGAGTGTTGGTTTGTGAATTGTGACAGTAAAGTATTAGCAGGGTGTTTGTGCCCCGAGAGTAAGTGCTCCTATCCTCCCCTGTTGAACTTTGTGTAACTGTTATAAGGAGACTTTCCCGGACTAAGTTCCCACTCAGAACGTAACCATTAAAAAATTCTCCACCATATATATATATATATACAGTATATATATATATATATATATATATAGCCACACATCTTCGAGATAAAAAAGCGTTTTTATTTTCTTTTTAAGGGAGTGGCACTGCCACAGTGTCAGTTGAGGGGATTTAAAACAGCTAAGGCTTCAAAGGTCAAAGGTCATGCGATGGTTTAAGATTAAATTGGTTCTTATATTAGATTAATTCATTCTTAAATCTATTGAAAACGTATTTTAGGGACGTCATTGTAACCACAAGTTTAACCATACAAAAAAAAAATGTTTATATAACTTTATTTCTCTTTATTTCTAACGTTTTATATTAAAAGATGATAGACAATATTTAGTAAATAAAGGTCAGTGATAGCCATATAATGGTTAGTAATAGCTATAGTAGTATAATATGTCATAAGGATGACATAATTGATATTAAATAAAAAGGGTCATTGTAACCACAAGTTTAACCATACAAAAAAATGTTTATATAACTTTATTTCTGTTTTATATTAAAAGATAATAGACGATATTTAGTAAATAAAGGTCATTAATAGCCATATAATGGTTATTAATAGCCATAGTAGTATAATTTGTCATTTAATTGATATTAAATGCCATGTTAATAAAAAAATGCCAAAAATAACCATGACACAATTGTTACTCTCATCACAACAAACGAAATACAACTCATTTCAAATAAGCAAGGCGCAGTTTTCTAGCATTATTAAATTATAAATCAGACAAGAATTAGTAGTTATATTTAAATTGTAAATGACATATTGGAAAAATCTCGGTAAAATCAGGAAAATTTGATTTTGTCGGTGGCAAACTGGCTGACATGGCCTCGCTAAGGAGATCGTACATATTGTGAAGTATCATGGGACTGATGATATCCAGGCCGTAAGGGTTTCTAGACTATAATAAGTTTTATTCTTTGAATATAACTAATATATGTTAATTTATTAGTATATTCTGGTATGATAAAATGTCTTAAAACAGTAGTATCGCTTCGCGAAAGACAGCGTACAAAAAATGAAGTCTCGAGTGATCTTCCTCAAAAAGTTGCCAGCTATTTATTTTTATTTTTCTAAATGGCTTTAAGTATTATACAGACGTTTTAAATCTGCCGTTTATATAATATTAAACACGGAAATTGGTCTAATATTTCATATATAACCTATTAATTACGAATATTGAATGGTTTTTGAGAACATAAATCAACAAACTGGCAACTAAACTCCTCATCTTCTTCTTGGTAGCGAAAGTGAGTCAGTATGATCCTAACACCAGTGAGTGAATGACGTGGTGTCTTACCTCCCTCCATCCTGTGGTTCTGTAATCAAGGACGTGTGTGTGGTGATATCTCCTCCAATTTAGCCACTCTCTCACCTGTAGGTAATGCCTGTGCTTTCGCCTTCTCGGTGTGAGATTAATCCCTTCGGAATTATATTAATTGCATGGATAGATATATTGGGTAGAGTCAAGCCCCCTTTTTCTTGGCAAATGTTTTGGTTGTGGCTACATTTTAAGGGTATAGGAGGAGGCGTGGCGGTCCTAAGGGGGAAATAATTTCTGTGACTGTCTTTCGAATGGCATTTCCAAGGAAATGTCTCGTCAGATAGATATAATGACGCTGTTAATGCTGTATATCTTATTAACATTCTTGCCGTACTTGTGTCTCGTCGAACTATCTGGCTATTTTGACCTAAATTTCGCCCGATAAAAAAAACCCCGGCTACTTCCAATGTAAAAAACTTATTATTTAAGGTTTCCTTCAAGAAATAAACATTTCTTATTAAAGGTTCTTTTCTATGCTATTATAATAAGATTAATTTAACCTTATACTCGCTAGGTTAAGCATATTTTTTGGCTATTTCATAATCCTAGTTATGGCAGTTCTGTGACTGTCTTTCAAAGGGCATTTCCATGGAAATGTCTCGTCAGATAGATATAATGAAGCTGTTAATGCTATTATCTTATTAACATTCTTGCCGTACTTGTGTCTCGTCGAACTATCTGGCTATTTTGACCTAAATTTCGCTCGTAAAAAAACCCCGGCTACTTCCAATGTATAAAAAACTATTAATATTTCAGGTTTCCTTCAAGAAACCGATAAAAAAAACCCCGGCTACTTCCAATGTAAAAAAAAAAATATTAATATTTCAGGTTTCCTTCAAGAAACCGATAAAAAAAACCCCGGCTACTTCCTATGTAAAAAAAAACTATTAATATTTCAGGTTTCCTTCAAGAAACCGATAAAAAAACCCCCGGCTACTTCCAATGTATAAAAAACTTAATATTTCATGTTTCCTTCAAGAAATAAACATTTCTTATTAAAGGTTCTTTTCTATGCTATTATAATAAGATTAATTTAACCTTATACTAGCTAGGTTAAGCATATATTTTTGGCTATTTCATAATCCTAGTTATGGCTATTAACGATTATATATATTATGGTATGTTCAATATAGTTGCTGTTATAACACGCTGGTCTGTAAATTATAATTGACGTAAATAAGTCATTTTATTATTCCATAATTGACATATGTAGGCTTGCCGGTTAGGTTAATATTTATGTAACAAATCAGATGAAATCATAAATGCAGAAATGACATAGGGACATAATATAATCTCTAGAGAACTTTGTATATTATTGCCTACAGTTATCCACGCAGTCATCTCATAGAATGATAGCATAGCACTGAATAGAGATATTTTAGTTTTAGTATACCTATATTGGATAATGGTAATTTAATTTCGACAAATTGGTAGAGAAATTGAATTTATAGCAATGTTTAAAGACTTGGAAAATCTGAATTACTTGTTTACAAAAATAGATATTTTTTTTTTATTTGGGAAAATTTATAATTTGTTTTTTAATTTATTTTTATTTGGAGTGTCTCCTTTTTTATTTATCCAGTAAAATTCTACATCATGATCCTTAATGTATATTTTAAACTGTATGTTATCTGGAATTAAATTTGTCAACGAATAGTTGTAAAAGTCGCTTGCAGTATTTGTTCCACGTTAGTTAGGGCTATATTTTTTTTATTTTATTACATTTTTATCCGTAAATATATATTGATGAACTTTTTTTTATCATTCTTAGTCATACTAATTAGTGTGGCATTTAATTTTATCACTTAAATGCAAATAAATTGTAAAACACTAAAACTATAGAAGAAAAATTCGAGCATTTTTAAAACAGTGAATTATGTTCACTATATTGTTTTATATTCCATTTTTTTTTTTCTATTGTGATCTTTAAATCAGCAGGGTATAGTATTATTACTAAGACGTTGTGAGTTACACAATTATGAACACAATATCATATGAGACATACACTACTGTTTCATTAATGTACTCCAAGTGTTATAAATACAAATAGAGTTAAATTCAACCATCCGTGACTCTACGTAAAGATCCAAGTAGAGACTTGCCTACGTTTACCAGATTTGCGCGTTACATTCGCAAGGCAACAGATCGATCCCAGCCCTGGGACTGTGAGTTTAATCTCTTCACTGGGGAGGATACTGCTCTGGTTGGGTATTGCAATAGGGAGCCAAAGTCATGACGTCAGTTACTATGGCAACAGCTAAACTGGTTCAAATGCAAACATTGTTCAGAAGCCTCCTTAAATAGGATGCTTGCTTTTAGCATAATGTAGTTGGTTTACTGCTTTTCTGATGATCAAAAGTACATAAAGTATGTTAAAACCACTACAATTCGGATCACATATTGTCCTTTTCTTATTCAAATGGGATAGTGACTGGAAAAGTCAAGTTAAACAATGGCTGTGTCAGAACACTAGCAAGTTCCTAGGTCTGTGATCTCCTGAAGCACTTGTTGTGAACCAGCGCGTGGTAATTTGATGTCAGACTTTGGCTCCCTATTGGGCTGGGCTTCCCCGTCTGATGTTCTCATGGGCATCTCTTCGGATGATACCAGAACTGAAACCAGACTCCTGTACTTTTACTTACTTTTACTTTACTTTAAGGGCTGCTTTTCTGGTCCTATTCTGCAGTGGAACTATACTCTATACAGGACCTTCACAATCATTTTGTGGTATGCCTTCCAAGGCATTCGGCTTTTCACGCCACATATTGCTCGCTTGTCATATGTCAAGCCACATTCTTTACGGGGTTCTCTTCTGCCCGTGCAACACATGGATGTTATCTTACAGTGTGGCTAGATTTCTGTAGATGTCGAAAGTGCTAGTAGTTTACTGTATAGCTTTCACTTATGGTTATCATTTTAGAGCCTCAGTTTTGAGTGAATGTACAACTTTTGGTTGGTTAAGTCTTTGTAGGACCTCTTAGAAGGAATTTTGATTTAACAGTTTTGTATGCATTTGCACACCTTTTGGTGGGAAAGGATTATTGTCCAAGTTCCGTTATAATCTTAGTTTAGACTAGTTAGTCCTCCATCAGTTAATTTTGTTAGCTGCTGCATAGTTTGTAAAGAAATAGCACTAAACTACTGTACCAATCTTGTGTTTATGGTACTGTAGTCGGAAAGGATACATTCAAAGTGCTTTCTGGTACAAAGTTATTTCAACACAGTTTAATATATAAAAAAATTGATTATGCTGTCCCCCACCTCCCCCCGAGCTCGTGAATACCAATTCGGCTCTCTACCACTGATCTCTGCTGCTCAGTGCTCTACTATTCACATTTGAATATCTTTTCTTATTACTGTAAAAGTTATAGGAACTGGCAAGTTAACTATACACCAGTAGTTTACAGCTTATTGTGCTTAGAGCTAGTCCTTTATGGGCCCACAAAGTTGGGTTATTCGAATGCAAGAGAAGGAATTGATAAGTGCGTAACGTAATATCTTCCCATGGCCAAAATACTCCCTACTGTATTGAACCGTAGCTAACCCGTTTTGCAATACACTACTGTATTGTAAAGTTACGTTGCTAATTCATCAGTAGGATATGGTTTTATGAACTGTGTTGAAAAATTGTTTGTAAACAAATTACGTAGTAACTGCACCGAGATTTATTCCCTTCAGTGGGAAATTTAAGGGAAGCTTATTTTCAGTGTAGGTTTAGGAGTTGCGTTTAATCATTTCTTGTGAGAAACACTACAATTTGTTTTGAGAATCATTACAACTTGGTATGTTTCAAACATCTGTTGGAGCCGCACGAAATATCATATGGTGCTGACAACCTCATCCCTAACTTGGATGCGGTTTCACTGGGCTGTACTAACGAACAGTCTCGTTACTTGGCTGAAAAACGTTTGTCCTTTTTTAATAAAGTAACTGGAGGCAACATATTGATTATGTTTTTATACACTTGCTTTTATTTAAGGTATTTCATACACAGCTGAAAAGGTAGTTCCTCTTCTTATGAAAATAAATAGGATTTGTCTGAGTGTTCTTGTCTTTTCTCCACACGGTTTGTTGAAATTCCACGATGATGATACTGTTTATTTGGCTATAAATACTATGAAGGTATTTTTTTATTTTCTTGTATATATATGAATTCTTTGAAGTGTAAAGCACAAAAAAATTATTTAGATATAAGGTTGTAAATAAGCTATATTGTAATACCATTTTGCACAGAACTTCGGAAGCCATCGAAAAATTAACGGACGCGCATGTTGGAGGCTTCCCCACATAATTTGTTTTTCTCTTAACAATATTAATTGCTGTACAGAATTAAATTTGCTTCCATTTTATGCTTTTTTCAAAATCCGGGATCATCCGCATTTTGATAGCTTATCTAAACCATTACGTAAAAATAAAACGTTTCATTCTCAAAATACAAATGATTGTTTTACAGAGGTTGAGCGGCTGTCCAAGGCGGTAAGAGGCCAGTTAGAATTGCAAATGAGATAATTAACAGTGGGAGTCCTCACTATTACCAAGAGGGTCATTGACTTGATGAATGCATTTTGCTCTGATTATGTTGATGGGGTGAAATCATTTGACATTCTGGTTTTCTTTTTGTGTCCCAAGTGATCTCGGTCAGACTTTGGAGATGCATTGTTGGTTTATTGATTTATTTCTTTATATAGAATTTTCAGCCTGTTAAAAGGTTCTCTTAACCCTTTTACCCCCAAAGGACGTACTGGTACGTTTCACAAAACTCATCCCTTTACCCCCATGGACGTACCGGTACGTCCTTGCAAAAAACTGCTATTTAAATTTTTTTTTGCATATTGTTGATAAATTTTTGAGAAACTTCAGGCATTTTCCAAGAGAATGAGACCAACTTGACCTCTCTATGACGAAAATTAAGGCTGTTAGAGCAATTTAAAAGAAATATACTGCAAAATGTGCTTGAAAAAAATAACCCCCTGGGGGTTAAGGGTTGGAAATTTCCAAATAGCCTGGGGGTAAAAGGGTTAACATCCTGACTTCCTACTCTATTCTTTATTTCTTATTGTTAAATGTTTTATTTCTTTAAATTGTTGATCATGCATTATATTTCAGTCCCCCTTTGTTGAGGAGTCTTCAACGTTCTCTTATCTAAGTTTATAATTTTTCCGTATGTCTGATTATTCTGTCATATCTGACCAGTCATCCTTTGTTGTTTGCTCTCAATCTTAATTTGTTGTTCTTTTCATATACATCTTGAGAGCATTTAGAAAAGTATGCCAGGCTTTAAGTTCATTCCTTTGATGGTAACATTAATTTCTTTTTGGTTTTCTCCATAGTGAACATCTAAATTTTTAGTCAATTTTTTTTCTTCAAAATTACCAATACTCTCCTTCTATCTTTCTTTACGCAGTCAAGTTTATTTCGCTGTTATCATTTTCTTATTTCTTCCCTTTCATTTCTTTTATACTGAACGAGGCTGTTTTCCTTGTTTGGGTCCTAAGTAACATTCTGTTTTCCCAGCTGGAGTTGTAGCTTCTCTTGCTATAATGTTTTTCAACATTGTAAGAGGATTTGATTGTTGTTGGAGACAGCATTGGTTGGAGCGATACTTGAATAGGTAATCTTTGTGAATTATGGTGGTGAGTCAGTAAAGAATTGCCATGTCATTTACTAATGAATGGAAAATAAATACAAAAGACAAAAGGTGTTTCAACATATGAATCTTAATGGCTCTTGAATATGAATAATTGAGCCATGTCATTGTAAACTGAATAGTAACTCATATTATTCTGTTAGTTTTTATATTCTGTGTTATTAGAAAACTTTGTATTCTGTTTAAAGGTTTAAAGATTACTCATGAAGGGCAGAGGCAAGGAACAGTGACCTTGCCCTATTAAGCAGGACAATGCCCTAGAGACTCCATAAATACTGTACATATCATCAGCACCTAAGCTAGGATCAAGGAGGGCCAGGCAATGGCTGCTGATGACTTAGCAGATAGACCTATATACTCCCCCAAAACCCCCATCCTTAGCTCACAAGGATGGTGAGGCTGCAGCGATCAAAGAAACTAACGAGTTTGAGCGGGACTTGTGAATGAATGTAAAAACAGCGGGTTTTGGTAAACTATTGCTAATTATCATCTTTGTAAATCTAACTGGCCTCTCAATGTCCTGGACTGCAACTACGCCTTTTATAAAAGCGTTTTGTATTTTATGGATGAACGTACAACCTATTGCTTTATTAGTCTTTATTGGTCTTTCAAAGGACAGACCATCAAGTTATATGAGTAATAAGAAAGCACATTTATTATTCCAAACAGGTGACAACTCCCCCATAAAGGAGGAGTACTGTATGCATTATGTATCCTCATAGCATATCATTTTTATTGGCGATTGTGTTAGATTTTAATTTATTAACTTTTATCCTGTCTTATTATCCACTTATTGAAAGATTGCTGGGATTAAATGGATAATGTATCATAGTGGCTCTTTATAATGTATATCTTATCATATGTAAAATATTGGATTGTTGCAGCATATATGTATATTGTCACGTTCATTATTATTATTACTAGCTAAGCTACAACCCTAGTTGGAAAAGCAGGGTGCTATAAGCCTAAGGGCTTCAACTGGGAAAATAGCCCAATGAGGAAAGGAAAAATATTTTAAGAACAGCAAAAAACATTGATATAGATATTTCCTATATAAACTATAAAAACTTTAACATAACAAGAGGAAGAGAAACTAGATAGAACTGTGTGCCCGAGTGTACCCTCAAGCAAGAGAACTCCGACCCAAGACAGTAGAAGACCATGGTACAGAAGCTATGGCGCTACTCAAGATGGGAGAACAATGGTTTGATTTTGGCGTGTCCTAGAAGAACTGCTTCGCTATTAATTTATTTTAAATCCCCTAACCCCCTCCTTTATTTTGGGTAACGCTCATCTGTGAGGAATAAGGTGCTTTCTTTTTACGCTTAATTGATGGTCCGCTTAGAATACCAAAAACTTGAGAATTTGGAGAAGGAAACTTGTATCTGATGCTTTAAAGTACTTAAAATTATTTTCAAGCCTTAATTTTTTTCCTTAGCTTTGGAATAGTCGTAGTATTTTATAATCTTTTTTAGCAGCTTAAGTAGTTTGGGTCTGTAAGTGTAGCCTACAGTTTTTTTGTTCCTCCTCCGGGAGTTTTGTATTTAAATTAGTGGACAATGGAAGTATATGAGAAGTACAGTATTGTAATTTAGACGTAGTACAGTATTACTTTTGAAATGTACAATCAAATGCTTGAGGTAATATTGCTTATTGAAATACATTTTTTATTTTCAAAATCTTTGGCGTTATATACTGAATTGCATAGTATTGTAGATTATTTTTTTTTTTAATTTAAAAATGTCCTTCTCTACCTCGTCATTAACAGTGCGTAAAGCGAGATCCCTTGAGTATCGATATCTTTTTCCATTTTTTTTTTCTACTTCCTCAAGAAGTTTTTTTGAAGTGCTGATCTAGAGTGCACTAACCTGTGTGATGGTCCCTAGGTTGTAATGTCCACAAGTGGAGGTGACTCCGAATACTCCACCCCGCTACAGAGTCACCGAACGTCACGGCACCTAGCCTCCCCTACTTCCTATACCTCTGTAAGTTATCGGAACCAAGTAACGGTTAGCCGGATACGGGCATATTTTTTGTAAGTCGTTTTAATCATATTTTTTCATATTTTGATTGACTCTGTGTTATATTTCAACCCTTTTGCAAGGGATTCTGCTGTGATGTCTTGAGGATGAACTATATTCCTTGAAAAAGGAAAAGAAAAAGCAGTCCTTTGGTTTTGAATGTGATGTAGAATCTGAAAATTTTCTCCGAGCTAAAATAGGGAAAGCCAAAGAAGAAACATTATGTATCTGAATTTAAAATCGAGACTACGAACAACACCAAATGCAAATTGGTTTTATTCTTATCTCATAATGACTTATCGATGTGAAGGTACTTGGTACAGTTGGCTTCTTTAATTCCGGTACACTTCATAGTAAACTAAGGAGACTTTTGAAAGCTGTTCGATTGTAGCATTTAACTCTTTGTTTAGCAAAAGAGAAACTAAAACAAAGTTGCTGAACTTGTAGACGCATGATTAAAGGCATTTTTATTAAATTTGCAACATGTTTTAAATCCAATAACAATATTTTCCTATACAACACTTCGTAAGATAAATAGAAATGTTTATTATCATGTGTTTATGAGCTCTGTGACTTTGTTTTACAGGCAGCATTTCCAACAGTTTTTCTTACGCTAAATACTTCGTTACCTGCTGCAATGTACAACCGTCAGATGTCACCTTAGCGTTCCGTGAAGTGAACCGGAATTAATGAAGCCAAGTGTACATATAAAGGGCTATTGCAAACCAAAAGAAAGATTGAAATAATCTGGCTTATTATATAGCTTAATTATAAGGAACATTAATTGGCTTTCAAAGGAATGTATTAAATGAATATGACTGACACTTGAAATTTGTTAGTTTTTTAGATCCTAAAAGGTTACAACTAAGTTTACAAAACTATTGGCATATTTTAAGTGGCTTGATGTATTTATAATGATTTTTTTTAAGGATATACAGGGTAGCTGTCATACTGTATTTTAGTCTCTTTGTATTCATAGTTACTTGTAGAATGTACCTTCTACATGTTATAATAGGTTCCATTTGTTGATAGCTCCCCAATAATTCCTGGAATATTTTCACATTCTGGAGGTAAATGAACATTGCATCATACTGCCCTCTAGGGACTATAGATGCAGACTTTAGGTTATTATAATCGTATTTATTATGGTCTAGTACAGAAAGACGTTTTAGAATACTGTAAGAAGCTGCTCAACTTACAAACAAATTCAACCGAAGTAATAAATCTTAGATGTTGTATCAAAAGTTCGTAATGAACTACTGTATTGTAATAAAACCATACATAATTTAATGCAGTGAACAAGACGGCATTTTCTATATGAAACGGAACTATTTGTCGACTTTTCAGCTGAAAGTCGTATGCATTTGAGTTAGGTGAAGACTACACTAGGCCAAAAATTTACGAAATTCGACTTCCAAACATCTTAGGACGTATTAAGTTCGTAAGTTGTGGATTATTTTTTCCTGCGTACAGTATTGATAAAAGGCACCATGTTGTACTTGACGTAGGATAATTCAGGGGAGAACTGTTCATGTGGAATTTAGACAAAACCAGAGAGATTTGGATATCATAGGAAAATTAGAATGATTTATTTTGGGTTTTCTAAATGAGGATGTCTGGAAACTCTCGTAATAAGTTTAATCATACAGTACTGTAATTCGGAATTAAGAGTATAACAGATTACAGCGTCCCCCCTAAAAGTATGACAGCCTATTCTAAATTGTATTGGCTCGTTTTGCCGAACATGCTAAATATTGACGTATTAAGGTAAGAAATTTTGTGGTAATATACATGCCTAGTTTTTATTCATTAGTTTACTCATGTTAAAATAATATACTGTAGCTCTTATTATACATGAGACATCACACCAGAACCTCTCTACAAGTGGAGTTTCAAGCCTATCGAATGTAGATCCTAGAGGTTTTTTTATATATCTCTTTTCCATTGTCCATTCCAACATAGAATTAGATTGAAAACTCCCTGTGCCTGGTGTTGATGCGTACAGGAAGGCACCGCTGTGAGTGAATATGAAAACCTAAATAGTTGAATCCAATAGTTGCATAATCATCTAAGGACCTTAGTAAATCTGAATAGTGTCGCATGATTAAGTACCCCACATTTTTTATCCCCACTATCAGTAAGTAGTTACGCTTTGTTTTAGTTTAGCAATGTTTTATGAGTTTTTTTTTGCGTTGCACTTTAATATTTTATTTATGAGTTTGATAAACAATCTAAGATTCCCATGAAGGAATTTTGTATGAAAAGGAAGCATTGATATGGGACGGCTTTATATAAAAGGATTAGATAAAATGGAAAGAAAATAAAAGGCAGAAAGTGATGCTGTATAACTCACTGCTGGACTGCTAGTGGTACCCCAACGACAGACTTCATATCAGGAATGTCTTGGCTGTTGTGATTGGGATGTCATTGCTAAACATATTTTGGTAAAAAATTTCCTTGTCAAATTGTTAGTCATTTTCCAAGTCCAGCCTTTTTCTTTCACATTTGGCATTCGAGTTTTGAACACTTAGGAATTTCACTTCATTTTCTAAGGAGGAGCTTTGAACTCGACTGGACTGGTCCACTAAACTATTTTATTATTTTTTCAGTGTAATGACAGGTTGTCTTTCGTTATTCAAATACAGTTATTATTTATCATTATTGTTCTTCCACAGATAATAAACTGATTTTTATTGAATTATATTTGTTTGTATTAGGTTAAACTATTAAAACGTTGTTCTAGCAACATATCCCAACTAGGATAAGCTACTGTTGACAAGGGAATATCCAATCTATACATTCAAATGTAGCAGAAAAAACATTAATTATTCTATATCTTTTGGCTTCTACAATACATTTGGATAGTAATTTAAGGAAGGTTGTTTTAAATCCTAATGATTTTTATTTTCATTGCAATGAGGATGAAACTTATTCTGTTTATTAATGGTATTAATTCTTTTGATACATTGGTAAACAGACTTTAATATCATTTTCCATTCTAAGGATGCATTCAATAGCCCTTCTCAAGTGATTATCTGTTTATTTTCTTCTGATTATGATGCGGTGATTATTCTTATGAGTAAAACAATGTGATATATAATGCTTTTAAGCCTCTCTTGCATTTCATTGAAAACAGCAGTCTTGCAAAAGTTTTCTACAAGCAGTAAAGATTTTGAACTCCTTTGCAATGATCTTTTCTTCTTCCCAGCTGGTTCCCATTTTTATATTGGGTCGCCGTTGCGGATGAGCCGTTTCCATCTTTTTCTATTCTGCGCTTCTGCCTCATCAATCCCCTTCTCCTGTAAGTCTCCTCTCACACAGTCCCTCCATCTCTTTCTTGGTCTCCCTCTTCTTCTTCTTCCCTGAACCTCCATCTCCATAGTATGTCTCCCAACGTGGTCCTCATCTCTCCTCATCAGGTGTCCATACCATCTCAGCCTCCCTTCCTGCACTTTTTTTGATATTTCCACCACCTTTGTCGACCCCCTTATGTAGTCATTTCTTATCCGATCCTCTCTTGTCACCCCAGACATCCACCCAAGCATTCTCATTTCTGCCACATCCATCTTCTTCTCCTCTGTCTTCCTCATGCTTGCTGTTTCCGTTCCATACTGCATTACAGTACTGTTCTTTGCAATGATCTTTTAATGCCAATTATTCTGACCACAACCAGTTTAGTCTGGAGCCCTGTTATGGTTTGTCAGCCTCACATGCTAAGCCTTTGGTCACTTAAAGGGGAAGTAAAAGATTTTATTTACCACTCAAGTAAGTGTTGGGCTAAGCAGTTAAAGGTTCTAGAGATCAAGTCTTGTTTATTCTGCTGGAGTAGATTAGGATTCATCGGTATGTTGTTTCAGCATTTGGGATGAACTCCTTTGCCTTTACCAACAGTTGCAAAGATGTAGGTGACCCTTAACCTGATCTTCTTTTCCCTAGATATTCAGCAGGAGTAGAAAATATATGTCCATGAGATCACGCCAAAATTCGGATGTACTGTAGTAGGAAGAATACCAAAATGCCAGAACCCAAGAAAGCTAAATGTGGTACTTGATAGCTCTACTACACAAGTATTATTAGAAAAACCTCGGTAAGGAAACTCAAATGGTAGCAAACCTCCCAATATTGCAAGATAATGGTGTCTATGAAGACCTGGTACTAAGAAAGATACAGAATGCAATGCTAGCAACTACATAACTGTCATGGTTGCAATAGATGGTAGGAGGTTGTTATTGGACGTTGAAATAAGGACTTGCATAGCGGATATCTTCTAATGTAAGAAGAATATATGAGGATTTGATAAACTGTTGATCCCCTAGAACTTCTGAACATTGATGGTACAGTTCATATTTGGAAACAATGGCAGTCAATTTGAATATATATTAGATAGTCGGATAAGTACTGTTAAGTGATTTGGAAAGGGCTCGTGTTCATCGATCATTATTTCAACTTTATTAAGTTTCCTCACAGGCTTATAAGTTTTCAGCCATGTTTCAGAAATAGTTTTTAATGCTTTTGGTTCTCAAACTCAGGAAATTCATGAAATTGGATTCCTTGAATTTGTCTGATATATAGTAACTTTCTAATTATGAATTGGAGAACTAACTTTGGCCAATCTAGAATGGTGAAGATGCCAGTGGGACTGGCAAGTTAGTCCTATTTAACTAAGGCCTTTTGGAAAATAAAATGGGTTATGTAAAAATAAAGTTTGGTCTTGAATGGAAGCGTGTAAGCATCCTATGAAATGGTAAGAGAATTCCAAAGCTGGTGCTCAAGGACAGTAAAATGGGAATCTTTTGACTCTTGATTCTAAGAGCAAGTATGAGAAGAAATTGCCTTGTGGGTATTACAACACCACCTGGTAATAGAAAGGTCCCTCTTGTATGCTTCAAGAAATCTAGGGGAAATGGCACTTATTGATCAGACATATAGGGGCCTCCTTGCACGGAGGAAAGATGACCCTGAAAATACGTAAAGCCTTATGCCATTGATCAGATGAAATCTCTTTAATAAAGTGTTCTGAATAAGTATTGGTGAAGCTTACCATAATCACCGAAAGGAAGAACCCGCAGCATTTAGACAAATTACCGATTCTGTAGAAATGTATTCAGGTACAAAGTTTCCAGAAGTTAGTTTAGAATTTCCTAAATATCCAGATTATTGATGGAAGTTGTAGGATCTATTTTGTTATAATCAAAGAATACTGTAGTGAGAAATTGGTAAAAAAAAGAAAGATTCCAGAGAAGTAAACAAGCAAGAAGATTTGGGAAGTTACGGGAAAAGAATTAGAAAAATAGTAAAACAGGAACTTTTTATTGAAGGGAACTTGAAGTCAAACTTAGGCATTAGGGCTATGGTACAGCCCGGGGCATGAGGTCTTTGGTACAGCCTGAGGCATGAGGATATTGATTGGCGCAAGGCCTTAATACTCTTCAACGTGAATTGAGGTTGGGTGGAAATCACTTGTGTCCTGTATGGCTAACCCAAAGAACCGATCAAACGGATCCCTTACCACTGGTACTTTGTACTTGAGAAAGTGATATGCAAGTACTGTACTGTACAGTACTGCATGTTCATCTGATTTGCCTTTGTTTGTTTATATGAAATTGAAAATTAAAATGCAGTGATGGTCCTATTGCAATTCACGTGATATGAATATAAGAAATTTATCGTAGGTGAAATAAATTTTCCCTACCCCTCACATTTGATCACGTGTCTAGAATTTCATTCAGAAAGGAAAATGGAAAGGAAAGGACTGCCTTTTGGCAGCAGAAATTGAAGCCAAATAACATATTTTTAGTTTGAAATGTCTGGATTACAAACAGACAATGTATGTGAAACAGAACAGTATATTTAAGGTGAGGGGGATTGAAATGTTTGACTGAAAAACATGCTTTCACCCCTTGAGTTTGTTGCAATGTTAACGCTACTATTTCACATACGCCGTTGGAAACTTGCTCCTTATATCAGTGCGGTTTGGTTCTTCTATACAGAGGTTTAAAGGCTGCTCATGAATGGCAGAGGCAAGGGACACTGACATTGCCCTATCAAGTAGGACAATGCCCGAGAGACTGACCATATATGCATACAATACATGTTTTGATCAGTGCCCAAGCCCCCTCTCCACTCTAGCTAGGACCAAAGAGGGCCAGTCATTGGCTCCTGATGACTCAGCAGATAGATCTATAGGTTCCCCTAAGCCCCTGATCCTTAGCTCACAAGGATGGTGAGGTTGCAGCGGAACTCGAACACCAGTCTTGCGTTCACCAGTCAGGGACGTTACCACATTTATAGATTATTATAAACAAATGGATATGATTAGTGTGTAAACCCCCTCCACCCTAGCTAGGACCAAGGAGGGCCAGTCATTGGCTCCTGATGACTCAGCAGATAGATCTATAGGTTCCCCTAAGCCCCTGATCCTTAGCTCACAAGGATGGTTAGGTTGCATCGACCAAAGAGACTGAGCTTGAGCGGAACTCGAACACCAGTCTTGCGTTCACCAGTCAGGGATGTTACCGCATTTATAGATTAATATAAACAAATGGATATTAGTGTGTAATATATGATGAACTATGCAGACAAAATAAACAAATTGCATCTTGTCAAGCATTACTTTAATCCATTGACTAAGTCTGTAGCTAGTTTTTCCTTTTGTTACGGGAATGCTCCTATTTCCTTTAAAGTATTAGTTCATTTCATTCGTGGTTTGATTTCATATTTTAGTCGCCCTCCTCCTTACCCAGAACATTTATTAAATTGTTTTAAGATTTCCGTCATTACGTTTTGATTTGAAATTGGTCAAGTCTTGTGTTTGTCTAAACCTAAGCTCTTAATTTGTTAATGTTTCTTTGCAAAAATACAGGTTACTGTATCTTACGGTTGGAGATACGGTAGTCGTGACTGTAAGCCGCATGAGTTCTTAAATGTCGTGAATTGTTCTTACCATTAAGCAGACCCTCGCCTTTTATCAATAGATTTTTTTTGTCTCCTCCGTATGGTAAAGGCAGTAACGACCTTCGAATAGATGGTAGTTTGGCATAGCAAGCAGTGCTTTGTGGAAGTCTAGTCTGAGCACAAGAAGTTTATCTGTTTTAAGTCTATGTAGTGTTTATGAAGAATTAGAATATTATTTATTTTTTCAATTATTAGGCTATAAAATGGTAGGACTAATCCGGCCAGGGATATTAAATTATACCTGTGATCTTTTTAATGAAAGACAAAAAACCAAGTTAACCTTCAAATAAAGTACGTCATCGCCTATTTTATACGAAAACAATTTCATGTGTAATTAGTCATCAATACATATACCAAGGCACTTCCCCCAATTTTGGGGGGTAGCCGACATCAACAAATGAAACAAAACAAAAAGGGGACCTCTACTCTCTACGTTCCTCCCAGCCTGACGAGTATAATGTATAATTAGTCATAACAAAAATCTGCAATCAATGTATAATTAGTCTTTAAATAAATCTGCCTAAACCATAAAATTAAAGTACATTACATTGTACATTAGACTATTTAGTACATGTGTTGTTTGCCAAATGTAGTAGCATTTTTTTGTGATCTCCCCATATTGATATAGGTCATACACATCATCATGTAAACCATGAGAGGTAAGTACAAAAGAATTTAGGAATGACCTAAGATATTCTCTGTCCTCGGTCATGTTAGACTGCAGTGGTAAACGTTAATTTTGAGAATTAATGTATTCCGTGTTGATAGTAGAACTTAACCCTTTTACCCCTAGGATTTGGAACTTTCCAGCCCTTAACCCCCAGGGGTTAATTTTTTTTTCAAGCACATGTTGCAGTATATTTTTTTCCAAATTGCTCTAACAGCCTTAATTTTCATCATAGAGAGGTCAGGTTGGTCTCATTCTCTTGGAAAATGCCTGCAGTTTCTCAAAAATTTATCAAAAATATGCAAACAAAATTGTAAATAGCAGTTTTTTGCAAGGACGTACCAGTACGTCCATGGGGGTAAAGGGATGTGTTTTGTGAAACGTACCAGTATGTCCTTTGGGGGTAAAAGGGTTAATACTGTAATGTAGTTTGAGTTAAGGCAGTATGATATTCATAATTTTGATAATTGATAATTTTTATGAAATTGATTGCGCTATTTCTATTTGACTGACACAGTAATCTCGTTGCACTATGTAGTATTTATACGTTAAGTATACTGGAGGTACGGGAACGGAGGGAATAAATTCTACGGATGAATATCGCACTTCTCGGTGGTAATTATTGTTCTCTTATCATTTTACAAATATAGTTAATGCTGAATTTAGTTAATCAGCTGTGATCTTAATTGGAAGTCATTAAATTTCTTTCCCGTAAAATGTTTCGCTACCGAGATGGTTTGATATTCATTACGCAGAGACTAGAAAATCGTGACACATTTGTTTCCCCTGTTTGACGTAATTGTCTTTTAACAGTAAATTCACTTTTTGGTAAAGTTAATTCATGCAATTGGTATCCACTTTAGTAGAATAAATCCTTGAAAATCATCTTTTATTGCATTTAGAATATCAGTACAGTACTGTATATTGATAATGTAAACCTCTTATATGCTATCCGTTATAATTCTTTCAAATAGGGAGGGTCTGCTGTAAACTATATAAATTGTATATATACCATATATATACTGTGTGTGTATATATATATATATATATATATATATATATATATATATATATATATATATATATATATATATATATATATATATTATACATTTATTTGTATGCATACTTCCATGATTAAACTGTATTCTCAATATTAATGTATATGTTAATTTCCTTCAAGGTATACTATTCTGCCCATGATTTGCACGATCCTGAAGACATGTCAGACATGGACGCCGATCTTCTGCACGATCACAATGACATCATTCTCGATGACCTGAATGGCGAACCTCCAAATAATACCAAGAAGGTAAGAAAATTCTAAAGCGTTAGAGTTCCTCCGATCATGTTAGCTTCATCAACTCGGATCACTTTTTATCACTGAATCCGACGTCGTTGATAATTTAACAAATAAGGTTTATTCGTATGAATTTGAAAAGTCTCGCATTGTTTGTTAGGTTCGCGTCTCCAGGGTTTGAGGTTGATCTCTAGGTCGGTGTACACGAGGATAGTTTGCTTGTTTCAGCAAACTATCTCCGTGCAAAGGCAAAGTGTCCTCGTGCAAATGCTTACTATCCTGGGAAATTTACTTGCCGCTAGTTACTGACGTCAGTGAACTACCTGTATCCCCGTGTAAACCGGCCGTTAGATTTTCTGTTTTAGGAAGATGTTACCTCTGTGCTAGAGAGAGGCTTTGGCCTTGAAAAGTTGTTTATATTTGTTATTTTGGTTTCTAGTTTTTGAGTATTTGAAGGTCATTGTACTAGTAGCATCTTGCTTGACACATCCTTATTCTGTATATAATTCTTTTCTTTCTATTAAAAATACGAATATTGAAAATAAGAATAAAGATGTAGACTTCTTTATCTGAATTATGCCAAACTATATTTTCCAAAGTTATACAGACCGTAGGACGATATACACATAAACGTTTGTCTCTTGTTCTGTATTCTAAATGTGAACTGATTAAAAAGCTATTCAGATCTGTAGCTTTGTTTTGTGGGTCACTCGTCGATATGAGACGTAATTGGGAATGTCGTGTGGTGAAGCATCTCATTGGGTGTTCTTTAAAACTCAGTACATCAGTATTTGTAAGGCCAGACAAAATAAGACCACGTACCTAGCAAAGTCGAGGCAAATACTGCAGCGTACATTTTACCGACTGGACGAGCGGTGGAAGGCAAAAGTAAAGGCAACCATGTAATGATGTTTAAAAAAGAGCAACAGAAATGAGGCCCTGATTTCTTCCCAATTGAGTTTCATTGAATAGGAACTTTTAAAAGGATCTTCTGGTAGCAGGGTGAAATACGAAGACTTGCCTCAAGGAGTAAATTTGCTTGAAATGAACATATTGAATTAAGGGATTATAACCAGAATAAGAAAATATAAAGCCATGCAAGTGAAATTTAAATGAAGTGTTACATAAATATGATCTCTGAATTATATTGAATAAAGAAATTTTAATTTCTTAAAAGACAAGAAGTTACAATACAAGGGATGAGGAAGAGTGATGAATTAGGATTAAGGAAATTTATATTATATCAAGATACTGAGAAGATAAAATTATTTTTTTTTCTTCAGATACATACTCAACCAGACCTATATTTTAAAGATGGAATCTCAAGCATTGATTATGTTCTGGTCTCGCGCGAACTGGAACAAGAAACCCCCGAAAGTGCCGAGAACGAGAGTCGCCGGGAGACTTTCGAGGACAACCTTGCCAAGGAAGGACTTCTACTTGAGGTGGATCAAGTGGAAAGTGTGCCTCTAAGGTCGGTTGATTTATTATCGAGGAGGAATATTTTTGTTTGTGACTATGAAGTGTAAAGTAGATGATGATGAATGGAGACGTTGATTTATAAGTTCAAACTAGAGAAATCTAATTGAAGCCTTTTGCGTCAATTGGCGTAGGATGAGATAATGATGAGTCTAAAAGTTTGCTGGTTAGCGACGGAAAAATTTCCTCGCCGAAACTTATTCAGTCAATTTGAACGTTCGTTTCTCTTCCAGATTCGTAAAGGTTCACGCACCCATGGAAGTGTGCACCAGATATGCCGAAATCCTGAAGTTACGTATGCCAATGAGAGAGGTAAGTCGGTCTCTCCTTTCCGTGAAATTTCCAAACTTGCAGAATTAGTTGTAGCTTTTTGAGTTATAAGATTTGAATGTTTCATTTACTTTTTTTCTATTCTTGAGCATTATTCATTTAATGTCATTTTACTGGATTCGTGAATGTACAATATTTGTTACGTCAATGTAGTTATTCATTCGGCAATATTTTATTCATTGCCAATGCCTCAGGTACTTAAGTTGATGCTGAATATCTGTGATCGTGATATGCTATTCATAGTTGCAATGACTTGTCATATTATCTCTGTTATCTATCAAAGTTTGTGCTCTTTCAGAAGCAGATATATGTTAGAGTAATGTCAAATATTTGTTACTGAAAATTAAACTGATAAATGATGTGACAGTTTTTAGTGGACACCATGTGAGTGTGACCACGTTTCTACCTATTCTACTTGAATACGAAAATTTAAAGCATGAATAGTTCGCTACGCTTGGATTTTATTATCGTCTGTTGATTTATATTAATCCTGAGAAAGGTTTATGATCTTATTTATTTGATGAATTTAGTTTTCCATTGTATCTCTGGCGGTAAACCGTTCGCAATGTCCGAGGATGTTAACTTTGTACGTCCTCTTCCATTTCCCTCTATATATCCGCCCTCTACATTTCAATTCTATTTTAGCCGCCTCTTACTTTCTATTTCGACTCTTTTTTAGCTTCTTTATTTTTCAGTTGACTTAGTTTTATTCTTTTGATTTTTCTACATGTTCATACTTTCCCTCACTTTCAGCCGAACTAATATCATTCTTGGTAGTTTTGAAGGTCTTCAATCTGATACTTTTCATGCCTTTTCTTTTTGTTAATATATATATATCTGAATTCAGAATTTTGTATATATATATATATATATATATATATATATATATATATATATGTATGTATGTAAATATCACCCACGAATGGCATTTAATACCGAATTCTATCTTGGGAATATATATCCACTTGGAATTCATTTTATGGTAACAGCTTCTGGCTGGGTGGGGATTCGAACCACCACCTGTTCGAATCCCCACCCGGCCAGAAGCTGTTACCATAAAATGAATTCCAAGTGGATATATATTCCCAAGATAGAATTCGGTATTAAATGCCATTCGTGGGTGATATTTACATTAATTAAAATCACGTGTGCTTGTGATATATATATATATATATATATATATATATATATATATATATATATATATATATATATATATATATATACAGTATATATATATATATATATATATATATATATATATATATATATATATATATATATATATATATATATATATATATATATAACATTTATTCATTTATTTATTTACTTATGTTTAAACCACATGATACCATATACTTTGTATTTCATAATCGAATTATTATTTACTCAAACGATGCCTTCATTATTACTTAGAATCTGCCCTATACTATTAAGATCAATACCCAATCATGAGTTTTTTCCGTACTTTTTTTTTTTCTTTTTTGTCCGTTTTTTGTTTTTATTTTGGCTTATTTTTATTATACCATTGCAGCTGTAGAAGTTTCATTGAAAATTACAATGCTGTAACTTACAGTGATGATTAATTTATACTCTTCCTTCATCAATTTTTATTTCTATCCATCTCAACTATAAGAACACTGCAGGAGACGGAAACTCTTTCAGGGCTGTTTTACTCCTCGAACGAAATATTCATCAAATCTTATTCATAACATTATTTTGTGTTTTAGCCACTTTGCCATTTTAATCCATTTTGATGTACCGAAGTTATGTATAAATAGTATTTTTGTACTGAACATGTGTAAAGTTATAATCGTCGTAAATTTTGGACGGGTTAAAGATTTGAGATGTGTGTGATTGGAAGTAGACTGAAGTATCATTTATTTCTGAATTATATGTTTGACTATAGTTATGACTGGTTTGTATGTTTGCCTTCGTAGGTCTCGGTATAAAGCTGGAAATATCTGATGATGCGATAATATAGTATGTCGTACCCGTGTGAGAAAAATGTGCCCAGTGTCTTAATGTTAACAATATTTTTATTCTGGATAATGTATTTAAATGATAAGAAACACTATAGTTTCGTAGTTATGAGGATAAAATTCTCTTTTGTGTTATGTCGTCGTTATGTTTGTGGAGGTGCGAGGTGTCTCCTCGGCTTTCTGTGATGCATGCTCAAGTTCTGAACGCTAATTGTATACTGTCATTTGAAAGTTTTAAAAGACCTTTGTACTTTATTTTAGCATGGGATGCAAGATTGTAGAAAAGTGTCTGAATTGTCATTGCCAAAAAATACAAAGTACTATCATTGCATTTTTGTTGAATCTTGTGTGAATGAAGCAGTGTTGAATCAATTAAAAAAGAGAGAGTCGTCAACTACTATTTTGTTATGTGACGTCGAATCTTACTTCTAGATGGTTGTAGAGATCGCTTGAAGGATTGAATCTTGGTAGATGAAAATTTGCCCAAGGGAAATTCAGATAAGCTTAACAACTAAGATAGAAGACACTGAATGGATTAAAAGTAGCTGTTTGGAAGCTGAAGTGACAATGGAAGGAGCCTGTACACTACTTGCGGTGGGCCCTCTCCACACAGAGACTGTGCTTTAATGATTCCTAAGCGTACCGTGAAATGCCGAATCCCTTGGAATACATATAACAAAATGACTGAATGTCCTAGAGAGTGTAGTGTTCCCCTGCTGTAAAGGATCAGAAAAGCAGCCCTTAAAATAGAGTAAAAACAACTTAGTTAAACTAGAGATTCTTTTTAGGAAACTGACTGATTCCTAAAAACAATGCTGAATATTTAATGAATGTCCTTTGATATATTAATGTTCTGTTAAGGGTTGATTTAAACAGACACAATTTGCAAATGCCTTTTTCTTATTATTTTTTTAGTTTGAAATTAATTTATATCAATGAATAATCAGAGTCTGTCCCAGTATCTCGTTGGCAATATCTTACGGTACAAAACTTTGGTAGAACGTTATATGCCACCTACTTTCTTTAAACAGATCCTTAAAAGGGGTTTAAATAGTCCACTTGTAATGTTAGTTATCATACCAGTAGCACTACATTACTGAAAAGTCTTTGCAAATTCCATATATCAAATTAAAGCTAAGAATTATTGTTATAGATTATAAGTAACCTTTTTTAAGGATCTTTCTTATTCTTAATGATCCAACCCTGATTTTTTCTAGGATGCATTAATTGTAGAATGATTTACGTCAGATTGGAATTCGTGAAAATTATATTGTAGGATAAGAATAAGGTATTGTATGGTTATTTGGAGTTTAAATAATTAGCGATATTATGTACGCAAGTTTAAAATGGCAACAGCTTGAAGACTATTTGAATAAACATGAAAATTACAACCAAGATACGTTCTTTTATTAAAGAGTATAATTAGCGATATTATGTACACAAGTTTAGAGTGGCATCAGCTTAAAAGACTAATTGAATAAACATGAAAAATACAACCAATATACGTTATTTTATCACAGAGTATTGTTATCGGTATTACGTACACAAGTTTAAAATAGCAACAGCTTAAAAGACTATTTAAATAAACATGAAAAATACAGCCAATAGACGTTCTCCTATTACAGCGTACAATTTTAGAGTGGACACGAATACACCGACTCTTGGAAGCTTTGAAAAACATTATTACCGCACAGAATAGTACTGTATCTGTTAATAGTGTTTCAGTGTTTCAGTCATAACAACGAGACATTCATACAATACTAACGTACGTAGGGATGTAGCTCTTCTACCTCATTTCTGTACTGTGTAATAGGTTGTAAGCAATTGACCCACTCGCTTGAAAGAAGACTGACTTTAGCCTTTTAACGTATTCCAACCTCAAGTGTGACGGGCCCCTTAAGAAGAGCTTTCTGGGGAGAGTTGGCGAACTGTTTCAAGAGTTGGTAAGAGAAATGGTAATGTGTAACCCAATGGCACCAGTTTCCCATTTAACATCTTAACATTATTGATATTCACTGGGGTTTGTTTTGTTTAATAACCTGATTTTGATTTTTGAGTTCGCTCTACTTCTTATCGCTCTAGTACCTAACGAGGGAAGCCTCGGCCGACGTTCTCTCGTTAACATTTATCTTGAGGTGTTTATAGATATTTTTCTTGTGGATTAACGAAGGAAACCAAGGCCGACGTTTTCTCATTATCGTTTATCTAGAGACGTATAGATACTTCTTTGTTGATTAATGAAGGAAACCAAGGCCGCTGTTTTCTTGTTAACGTTTACGTTTATCTAAAGGTATTTATAGATACTTTTTTGTGGATTATCAAAGGAAACCAAGGCCTCTGTTTTCTCGTTAACGTTTATCTAGAGGCGTATAGATATTTTTTTGTGTATTAACGAAGGAAACCAAGGCCGACGTTCTCTCGTTAGCATTTATCTAGAGACGTTTAGATACTTTTTTGTGGATTAACGAAGGAAACCAAGGCCGCTGTTTTTTTGCTAACGTTTATCTAGAGGCGTATAGATACTTTTTTGTGAATTAACGAAGAAAGCCACGGCCGACATTCTCTCGTTAACGCTTATCTAGAGGTGTTTATAGATATTTTTTTGTGGATTTACAGAGGAAACCACGGCCGACATTCTTTCATTAACGTTTATCTAGAGGAGTATAGATACTTCTTTTTGGATTAACGAAGGAAGCCACGGCCGACGTTCTCTCGTTAACGTTTATCTAGAGGTGTTTATAGATACGTTTTTGTGGTTTTTAGGTTTCCATTGAGGATGTGATGCTCTCTGAATAGGTAGCTTTTTACAGCTAAAAGATGAACTTATATAATTTCTTTTAATTTCATTCGGAACTGGAGTTGACTGTTGCTTTTCCCAGAGCTGCTTTTTGCTGTGTTAGTTGTTGTGTTGTAGAGCATGTTGATGATGATGAGCGAAGTGTTATGTAATTCTAGTGTAATCTTAGAAAAGTTCCGTGTTTCTTGATGATTAATATTGTCTTTCGTGTGTGATTTATTTTTTATTTAAGGTTGCTGCAGTCGGGAAATATATATTTATTAGGCTTATTTTATTTTTGATTTAAGGTCGCTGCAACCAGAGAATACTATATTTATCTAGCATTTTTAAACAGTTGAAAAACCTAATAGTATTATTTTTATTCATAGATATTTTATGCTAAGACAGAAAGGTACAACCTTTGCTATGTGTAAGAGAGAAGGGTGAAATTTAACATCGTAGGTCGTCAGAGAGATAGAATTTATATAATTTTCTATGAATAGACTAATGGAAATTCTTGCAACATATAATAGTCCCAACGTTGCAATCCTCATTGTGCAGTCCTAATCAGAGGAAAAAGAAGTTATTAGTAAAGAATATTTTTTATCAGGATGGGTTACAGTTTTAAGGAGAGCATATTGTTAATGGTTGTATGTACGTCTTAATTTATACAGTACTAAACTTATTTTTTCTTTTTTCGAATCAAATTCTATTGGTACGAAGGCTGGTTAGATATGTCGTATTATTAGTATGAAGAGCTCTGATAAAATGCCCTTCCTGCAGTAAGTGGGAAAATGAAAAAGAAAAATAAAAACTGATAAAGATTTAAAAGACGATAGGTTAGTGGTACTTAATGCATGAATTTTGTTGATTATTTCCATATCTGCAAATTAAGTTTTTGCTTACATCCCTAACTGACACCTGCAAATATTTTTTTTATGGTTTTTTAGTTTGTTATATTGATAATGATAATCCACTAAATATTTGCTTACTAGCAGCAGTAGGGGACTCAGCAGTATGAAGCTTCATCTGTGGTGGAAATGTGGGAGGTTGGGCTGTGGCACCCTAGCAGTACCAGCTGAACTCGGCTGAGTCCCTGGTTAGGCTGGAGGAACGTAGAGGTCCCCTTTTTTGTTTTGTTTCTTGTTGTTGTCGGCTACCCCCCAAAATTGGGGGAAGTGCCTTGGTATATGGATGGATGGACTTCCCTATACGACGACATTCTTTCTGGTGAATTATAAGAGTACAGTTACCAGTCCGTGGTTCCTCATTACAAGTGTTAGTAATTCTTGGATCTCATCATTGGTACATTTTCATGAAGAGAATTTTCTGCAATTTCATACAGGTTTCTCTAAATATGCTAGAAATCTAATTGGAGATTGGTGTGTAAATAATAGTCTTGGGTATAGGGTATAACTGAATTTGTAATGGGTTGCTATGTTGGATAAATAGTTTAGTATGTATTTGAAAAATATCCTTGAAAACTCATTTGCAACTGAATTTTGAATATGAAAATTAGGTTACCATCCTTACTTCAAAGTTTATAAAGAGTGTAGGATGTTCTCGCAATACGTAGTATAATGATACAGTACTCATTAGGGTTGCAAGTACTGCACCATGGGTAAAAATCAAATTCTTGCTGTGGTATTTCAGATCTGTCTCACTTCAGTCAAGGTATTCCAAAAACCCAGGTGCTGCATCCACGGGCTAGTGGACAACTTCCCTCGTATTGTTTCATTTTCTTATGAGAAGTTCTTACATGGATTTATTTCCCTAATCTTCAAGAAGAAGTCCTTATGTACAGGACTTCAAGGGACTATCTTTTTCTTTGTGGTTTAGATGACTACATGTCCAGGACTGGATACCGTCAGGTTTGGTCAACTGAAGCATAGCATCTGTATTTCAGCTACTGTATTTGGTTACATTGATAGTGGGTATTTGGTCTCATTTAGGGCGATTGTAACCCATGGGGTCTTCTTGTGTATACAATGAGAGACTAGGCTTACCTGTGTCCCTGTTTCCAAGTAAATTAATGTCATACTTCATCACATTATTTAGGATTGGGTGGTGAGCAACTTGTTTGCAACACACCCATTGTTTAGGAGAAATACAAGTGGGTGCTTTACCACACCCTAGAGTAGTTGATAATCTCTCACCAAAAAGGTTTTCTAGCCTTGGCCATGGCAAACCGAGCAGGCTTGCCTTTGAGCATCTATCTCCTTTCCCTAGCTTGGACACAGCTCTGTGTGTAAGTCCACGTATGGGTCTTGTATGTAGGTACCCTATGACAACTACCAATAGACATGGGAAAATGTGTTTTAATATTGTTTTCCTTCTGCCTGGTGAGTTTTCCTGTACAGGATGATCTAAGGCTCAAGCAATGCTCGCACATAGAAGAGCATTCTTTGCCTATTGCTAGGAATATTATTATTATTACTATCCAAGCTACAACCCTAATTGGAAAAGCAAGATGCTATAAGCCCAGGGGCTCCAATAGGGAAAAATAGCCCAGTGAGGAAAGGAAAAAAGGAAATGAATAACTGAAGAGAACAAATTAACAATAAATCATTCTAAAAAAAGTAACAACGTCATAACAGATATATCATATATAAACTACTAACAACGTCAAAAACAAATATGTCATATATAAACTATAAAAAGACCCATGTCCGCCTGGTCAACAAAAAAGCATTTGCTCCCACTTTGAACTTTTGAAGTTCTACTGATTCAACAACCCGATTAGGAAAATCATTCCACAACTTGGTAACAGCTGGAATAAAACTTCTAGAGTACTGCGTAGTATTGAGTCTTATGATGGAAAAGGCTTGGCTATTAGAATTAACTGCCTGCCTAGTATTAGTATTAGCTTAGTGCTACACAATCTTCTATTCATTTTATCTCAAATATCAACCATGAATTCTTTGTGTTTATTGTCCCTATAGTGATGTTTGCTCAAAAGTGTAACCTCCTTTACCATCTTGTCTGAGGTACAAAGATGGTATTAGTGTGGGGAAGAAGTTTCAGCGACTAACAGTGCTGCTCCTTTCTCCCTTCCTCAAAGTATGAGTACATGCTGCATTGCCAAGCATGCACAGAAGATACTTGTTAGAGCATCCTCACTTTTAGCCTAAATTGTCAACGAAGCAATTCCTCTGTCCTTTTATTAAATGGGGAAAAGGTGTCCGTAGATAGTTCTCCCGATTCCTTGGGAAGAGAAGTCTTTGACATGATCTCCCTTCCCTAAAGGGAGAGTTACTCAACGTTACTTCCTTGTTTGAATTTTCCTCACTGAAAACGAATACTGGCCTTAGTCCTAAAATCTTAAACATACCTTGAGGTGACATTTCCACGAGGGAATGAACCTATGCAAATTGGATATGAGGGACTACTTACCCCCGAGTAAGTCTTCCATTTTAAAGGAGGGGTCTTTTTATACATATAAATTTCCATGCTATACAAACCATCTATGTTATCAATTTTCATTGAATGTTCCAGTTCCTCTGATAAGATAAAGTAGGCTTACATTTAAAGGTTAAGTTTATATAAATGAAATATACAAAATTTCCAAGATTTGTTCTCGGCAGCTTATTTTTCGACCTTTTGATCGACCTTGACCTTGTCCTTAACATGTATTAATTGGTGTGAATTTTCATACACTTAAATAGAACCAAGTTTGAAGTCTGTGACAACAATGTCCAAACTTATGGCTGATTACGTGAATTGGACGTTTTGCTTGACCTTTGACCTTGACCTTCCAAAATTTAATCACTAACAGCTTTTTACATAACAGTTAATCCGTGCAAGTTTCACTACTCTATGATTAAATTTTGACCAGGAAGCTGTTCACAAATACTCACACACAAACAAACCCACAAACAGGGGCGAAAACATAACCTCCTTCCAACTCTGATGGTGGAATTAATGCGTAATGTGCCTTAGGGACCATCCAGGCGACAGAGCAAGTGTTTGTGAACAAAACTGTTACCATATCAAAATGGTTCAAAGTGGACTTCAAATGATAGAGAATATGGAACCTGATATGGAAACAAAAAGTTTACTTGTTCGCAGACATAAAATACCAAACAGTATGTCTGAAAATCCTCGTTTCTGACGTCATCAGCGAACAACGCCGAACATTCCCTTTTTTGTGGTTATCTGGTAACAGTTTTGTTTGAAGAACATTTGCTCTGTCGTCTGGAAGGTCCTTTTGTTATTGTCATTGGTGTTGATCTCTGCTATCACTCGTGTGATTGCATTGCCATCGTCGTATCTCTTAACTATCAAGAAATTATTCAAACGACGATCTTGTTACAGTTACATAAATAGCATACTCAATGCAGTTTTCACCAGAAAGACTTTAAAACAGGCAGGATTATTTCACACACTTTATTTGAGACTTCCTTTGATAAAATTAAGCCACTGGCTTGTGTTTTGTGCTAAATGTTGGGTTACACATTTGCATGAAATTTTTGAAGTTTTGAAAATACGCCCCTCAGTTATAAAGTTAATTGAGAGGTCATTTTTATTTTGTAATTGGATTATGTTGAACAGAAATTTTGATATATTGTTTTTATGATGTTCACTTTAGATAAATTGTATTTGGGTCCAATGTAGTGTGTCATATTGAAGTACTGCATTACTGTTACAGAGACAACAGAAATACCCTACGCTGTATCACTTAGCAAAAATTCAGGTAACTGGTCGAGTCACGGTGGAAACTTAATGAACGGAAGAGATAAATGTAGTTTATCTTAACTGGTCATGCAAATTGGTATTAGGTAGTTTGTTTTTTGTTTTGGATTACTGGTTTTTGAGTGAAGTTAAGCACCCTGAAGTGTTGTACCTTTAAAAACATCCCCATCTCCTGCTTGTTTGTCCACAAACCATGAAAGCCTTTCTGTCCATATTTTAGTATTAGGATTTTCAGGTGGATATTTCTCTCGCTCACTATGTATTCTTCATCGTAGTCTGCTTAAAGTTTTGATGAATTAGATCTTTGGATTTCATTTGACTGAGCTAATATATTAGATCATTGTGTTCAATTTTAGCAACGTGTAATCATCGGTATCGGACACTATACATTAATACAGTGTTGTTGTTTTTATTTAGATATTTTTGATACCCTTTCCCTTTCTGTAGGAAGCTCTAAGAATTAATTTAAAATTGTTTTTATTCTTTAGTGATCCATCTAATTCTATTTAGATTTTTGATGGTTCTAATTTCAATGCTGGATTTTCAAAATATACTATCATGCAGATCAGGGTCTTGTGTTTTAAAAGATGTAATAGGTACAAAAGTTGTAATGAAGTATAAGAACATTTTTCCCACGACAGGACTGTCTTATCTCTTAATTGATTTTTGTTCCAACACAGGAACTTACCTCGAACTACTTTCATAGGAGTTACCTGGAACCTTTTCTCGATCGACCAGAGTTTTGTGTAGTTTACCCTACTCCCGTTTTTTGTAATGGTAGGCCTAGGCGGAAGGATACGTGCCCTGAGGGCAATGCCGAGGCAGGCCACATGTGAGCTTGGGTCGTGACCTTCAGTAAGTTCTCTGGTCGCGTCGTGATATCATCTCGACGCTCCTCACATCTCAGTGCGACCCTTTGTGTTGTGGACCGCGTGTGTGACCACGTGTTTCCGTTGGAGGTGAATGCTTCTTTTCCTAGTTGGATATTAAAAATAAGAGAGTTGACTTAGCACTGTGTACGTTGTTAGCCCTTTGTGGTCTTTGTCTTGGTCATCCTCTGTTATTGCTGTTGATCTAATGGATTCATTGAACTTTTATGTTGCTTGGATATTTCTGTGCCTTAGAGATAAAACCTCATCTTGAGCATTTTTTCCATCAACATAAGGATTCTCAGTTACCCATTTGTTTAATGCCAAGTATTCAGTTTTTTATTCTCTCTCATGTAATGAAGGATATGTGCCAAGTAACAATCTATGTATCTAAATATAGGTTGGTGCGACTTGGATATTTCTACAAGGAAAATAAGCATCTTTGGATTAAACTGGTTGTAAAGAAGAGAAGTAGGTTAGTAGTAGGTAATTTTATGTAAATTATTTACTTACTGTTTAAAGATTTTCTATAGATCAATCGAACGACAGCTAAGGAACTTCCGTAGATAGAAACCACAAAGTCTCTTATTATAAGGTACAGTATCACTTGAATAATTGTAAAGTAATAATTGTGGGTTAGACACTGTATATAATAAACACTTACTCCTGTACACCTTTCCCATGTTTGTTGGGTACATGTTTATCTTGCTTTTTTAATTCCCTCTTTAGAGAGAGGTAAGTTGTGGTACTTTCTACTTAGTTTTTCCACCGAGGCGGTCAGTCTGTGATAGTCAAGTTTTGGTCCTTTTACATGTGTGGTCTGTTCACTCTGCTTAAAGCATCAGACTGTGGTCACATCAGTATAAATCTTACTCTTGAAACAAATATGATGTATTTGTTAATGCCTCAGAAAACCAATCAGTATATTGTAATCCGATTCATCCAATTTTGATGGGTCGTCATTACTCTGGTATCAGTTCTTTCGCAGCAGAGTTATTTATATATGATTACTTCATTCAAAACAAAGGGAATGGTGTGGAAGCACCGTAGGGTTATTGGAGAAATCCTCTGGCTGTAATATCCTAGATTGTCAACTATATCCCATCTGCAGATAGTCCCTATCCAATTGCTTCTGCGAGATGGTAACGACTAATATACGAAAACTATCGAAGCAATTCTCCTTTCTTATGTGGCTTGGTTGATGCTTCTAATAGATAGAATAATATCAGGCAGGTTGATAGGGACTATTGGAGCTCAATCAATTAATTCCATTCTGGGATACCAAGATATCTCGGTAAGAAAAGGGTACGTCGTTGAAAATTGATTGAATTGCGAAAATAATCCATTTCTATGTAGGAATAAGTAAAGTTATTTTACGTGTAGAAATGACAGATGGTATAAATTCTCTTATGTAATTAACCAGGATTCAGTATCATAATTATCATATTAACCCTGAAGTGGCAGCTATTGAATCGTTCACTTTTCATCGAGGTGTCATATCAAGAGATTCAAATTTTTTATGTCCTTCATTCTTTGTTCGTTTATTCCCTTTTCCTATTCTACCTTTGCATACTTTTTGTTGTGTCCGTGCTTTTAATCTTGCTTTGAAATTTCTCCTGTTTTTATCGTCTTTTTGTTTTCCGTCTGCTTTATTGTCCACACAGTGGAATATTTTGGATTTTGTTTGCTTTGGTTTTCGGGGAATTTTTGTATATATTGGTGAAGGTATGTGTGATTGTTTTCTGGCTGTGGGTTCACTTTTAATAGTTCAACTAGTTCTTACCAAGATGTCATCCGAATAAAGATCAGTACCGCATTTAATTTATTGTCCTTTTATCATATTTTGGATATAATATTTTACCTGGTAACGTATCAAGTTCTAAGACGTGAAGTAAACAAATGAATAAATATTGCGTTTTTGCCCGACTTGCTATAAAACGGTAATTTTGAAAATGAGTAAATGCTTCCAAGAATGGCTACGAAATCTTTGGAAGAGGGTATATATATATATATATATATATATATATATATATATATATATATATATATATGTATATATATATATATATATATATATATATATATATATATATATATATATATATATATATATGAACATATATCACAAGCACACGTTATTTTAATTAATGTAAACATCACCCACAAATGGCATTTAATACCGAATTCTATCTTGGGAATATATATCCACTTGGAATTCATTTTATGGTAACAGAAGCTGTTACCATAAAATGAATTCCAAGTGGATATATATTCCCAAGATAGAATTCGGTATTAAATGCCATTCGTGGGTGATATTTACATATATATATATATATATATATATATATATATATATATATATATATATATATATATATATAATGTGTGTGTGCTTCACCATTTTGCCTATTATATGTGTGTGAAAGGTTAATTATGTACCTGGGAGAAAAATATAATAGTATGTATGAATAAACATGGTTTTATATATATATATATATATATATATATATATATATATATATATATATATATATATATATATGTATGTATGTATGTATGTATGTATGTATGTATATATATATATATATATATATATATATATATATATATATATATATATATATATATATATATATATATATATATATATATGTATGTATGTATGTATGTATGTATGTATATATATATATATATATATATATATATATATATATATATATATGTATGTATGTATGTATGTATGTATGTATATATATATATATATATATATATATATATATATATATATATATATATATATATATATACAGTATATATATATATATATATATATATATATATATATATATATATATATATATATATATATATATATATATATATATATATATATATATATATATATATACTGTATATATATATATATATATATATATATATATATATATATATATATATATATATATATATATATATATATATATATATATACTGTATATATATATATATATATATATATATATATATATATATATATATATATATATATATACTGTATATATATATATATATATATATATATATATATATATATATATATATATATATATATATATATATATATATATATACTGTATATATATATATATATATATATATATATATATATATATATATATATATATATACATATATATATATACTGTATATATATATATATTATATAGAATTACATTAACATTCTGGGCCAGTGGAATATCAGTGTTGAGCTGCTTATGTTATCGTTCTTATAATTAACCCTAAGAATAATTAAAGTTGGCACAATATTATATGAGAAAAGATATGTGTATATTTACTAGCATTTCTTTTCTTATTATATCATTATGCCGTCTGTTATTCCCGTTTTACACTAATATGTGTTTGTGAAAGGTATGCAAGGCTTAGTAGAGGTAGATCGTGGCAATGGGCAAGGTCTGCTAAGGTTATATCTCGTCTAAACGGTCTAGACTTGCAAGGCTGACTTGATCCCTTAGAAAATCAAGATTTGTAAACTGATTTCATCTAGGATTTGATTTCTTTTAGAGCGACGCTGTTGTTTAGGACAAGCTTTGGTCTTCTTTTTCAAGCCCTTTCTCTGCTATGCAGTAAAAAAATCTCTCTTGTGAGGTAGAAATTGACTTATCATTTCCCTTTTTCTGCAATAAAGGAAAAAATCTCTCCTACTTTGAGGTAGAAATTGACTGCTATTTCACACAAGACTATCTTAATGACAGATATACTGTATGTATACAATATATAGTTTATATACATAACTCTCTCTCTCTCTCTCTCTCTTTAGAAGATTAAATGTTTGCTGACTTTTTCATGTAAAGTTGAAAATTGAGGTTCAAAAAGTTTTACCATTATTTAACAAACCGATGGCTTGAAACTTAAGAGTTAATCCTGTATATTAGATTGGGTTTTTTATTTGGGCATTTCTATATCTACACAAAAAATAATAACCATTTGACTATGCCAAGTTACAATTATTTCTCCAAGAAATCATTTTTCAAATATCCATTCAGGATTTTCACCCATTATAAAAAAAATATCATGCTTATTCTTCCTACCCTGATTTTGTAAGTGAAACCATTTTTTTCCCAGTTAAATCTTGTTATTTCTTGTTTCATGTTGTATTTGCGCTAAGTAATTATGATGATGACACTAGGAATTTGCCGATCATTTTTAAATACACATCTACGATAAATTCACATAGGGTTTCTTTCAATTTCACAAATCTGCTGTAAAAATGTATGAATTAATACAAATTCTAGGGAATATGAGAATAAAATGATTACAATCATGTTGAGTAAAGTTTTTCCACATCTTTTGTGTACTTGAAGTAGGACTTGGCCCATACTGCCTGCCTTTGTCAAGGCAGTGTCTCTAATCAAGGTACTATTTATTTCTTTAATATGAGAGTTCCTAAAGCCTATTTTTTTTTATTTGAAGTGGCACCCTCCAAACTTTGAGATAGTTTTCATAAGAAGTATATACAGTACACATATACTCTTACTGTTGGTCGCCGTTAGGAAATTCCTTGTGTACTTTTTAAGGGTTTGTTATTTCTTGCGTTTACTTGTTGATATTTGGAAGCTGTTAAAGGGAAACTGGGGCCAAGGATTTTCTTTGGTCTTCCGTGGCTGGTATCCAAACAGTAAAAGCATGAAGTTGTGTACGTTGACTCGACATCTGATGAGCGACTTAGAGTTGCGAGACAATTTTGCTTTTAGAGTACTCACCGTGTAGGAGGCTGTTTTGTTTTACGGCGTAATCACTCCAGTGGCTTTTGTTAGATTCAAGCGTATGAAAGCCATTTTGATACTGTATTGGGTTACAATGCACACTTGAGATTTTGTTAGTTTGCGTACATGTTCCTGCTGATACTCCCTTGAGCTTTTCCTCCCCCATTTAGATTACTTTTAGTTAACGGTAAGTATCTTTATTTGAGCCCCCTTTCCAGAGAGCAGACATGTTTGAGGAAGGCCGACTATTATTTTTTATTTTATCCTAAAAAAAATTGTTTATAAATAACCCATTTTTTTTATTTTTTTTCCGAGGAACGCCGAGGTTTTATTTTGGCGTGGTATAACATAGATAGTTTTATATTTCTTTTCGTCCCTTTACAGAAATTGGATGAGGTGTTTCTGAAGCATCGTATTGTGGTCAATGTAAGATGCCTTGGTCCCGTTTTATGTGCATGTGTTAGAGAAATATAAAGGGTCTGCCTATCTGCTTGCGATGCATGCGATCTTAACACACTGCCTGGTTTGTGAACTATTACGTATGCTTCTTCAGCTTCAGCTGGCTCTCACGTATTATTTTTTTGTTTGCACCATTTCAGAAAGATGAAAAAAGGTCTCTTGTTGTGGAGAAGATTTAGCGAGACTGCAAATAATGATGTGAAACATTGTTTTGGGTAATGAAATCTTTTATCAGCAGCTTTGAAGCTGTAATAGTATTGCTCTTTTCAAATTGAACGTAAAAATGTAGAGCTAAGAATGTTTCTCCACAACAATAGCCGAGTATAAGTTAGTCCCATTTTAATTCACTATTTAATATTACGTTTAATACACACACATTTTTCATAAGTATTATAAGTATTATACAGTAGTAGAGTATAAGTTCAGTAATTTGGATAAGATAAGTAAGGTATGTTTATTAGTATTTGGACACTTGTGTATTTCAGATATTATTGTTAGCTAGAAGAAACAATTTTAATTTCCTTATGTTGATAGTAAAGCCAGTGTATGGGTAGTCTATTAATAGTACTGGTTACCTTAACTACCATTTATCTAGATTATTTTAAATATTAGAATTGTATTTCACAGTCGAATTAACTTTATCTAAATCTGTAACAGCCCAAGTTTTATAACTAGCGCGTACGGTAATGCAGTCGAAATGGTTTAATGGAAATCTACCGCTTGCCTCTTCAGTAACGTTATGCTGCTTTCGAATATTCTTTATTAAGTTGTTCTTCAGAATAATGTCTTTAGTGGAACATATATTAAGTTACAATACTAACATTTTCCCAAGTCTAAGGCTCCTTAATATTACAGTATTCAATTGATGTGCTATGAAGTATTTCTGTTCTTTTAAACATAATATACTACAGTAATTCTATCTCGCTTACCACCCATTTTTTTTCAGATGCAAAGTTACTCTTAGAAGTATCATTATTGTTCTTTATAGCAGCTCTTTGTTACGTGTTATTTTACCCAATTCTCTGCCATGTATCTCGTTCTTCGTTTACTTCATTTACGGCCTCCTTCGTACAATTTAATGTAGCTCTTACTTTCTTTCTAGAAATCCCCATTTTCATTCATTGTTGTCTGTTGTTCTATTGTTTTAGTGTTATCTACTGTTGTTGTCTAGTCGTACGTGTACAGTAATTGTAAATTTTGTATCCCGTACAGTTTTATGTATATCGTACCTATCCTCTCCTTGTGGCAATTGTGTATTTTGTCTCTTGATTTAGAATAATTTAGATTCTCATACTAGAATTCAAGTACCCAATCCCCATAGGATATTTTAGAGAATAGATTTAGGTGTTAATCATTATTTGTCAAGAGGGTATGCATTACGTACTGCCCGATATTTTAAGTGTACGTACCTATCCTCTCCTTGTAGCAAATGTGTTATACAGATATTGTATCATGATTTAGAATAATTTATTCTCATGTTAGAATTCAGGGCCCCAACTCCCATAGGAAATTTTAGAGATAAGATATAGGTGTTTATTATTTGTCAAGATGGTACGCATAATACTGCCTAACATTTTACGTGAGGATTATTGTGTTGCTTGGATTAAAAGTCATGGGAGATTTTATGTTGAGTCAATTTTTTATTAACTAATTAAGATATGTTTGGAAAATTATCTTGGATATTTTAAAAAAAGTGTTGCTTAAAAGTTTTGCTAGTTCTTAAATTATAGACAATCTGTAAAAATTTTAATAGTCATACGAATGTAAGTTGTAACGAATTATATGAAGAAATGTTTTAAAATGCTAAGTCTATGTTATCTAAATTACTTGAATTTCATATAACTTCCTAACTTTAATTTAAAATACACAAATCTGGACATCCTAATTTTAAAGAGATATATCGCATAAAGTTGACGGAAAGAAACGTACATATATATTTAGAACTTTAATGGTGTAGTTATGTAGGGGCTAACATCTTGACTCTGGATAGAAAGATTTTTTAAGCATAAAGAGTTAATTTCTAATAATTTTATTCACTTTTAATTGATATTGGTATCTGACTATAAATTTATAAGCCATTTAGACAATAGAAGTTAGTTCATCATATTTTATATATATATATATATATATATATATATATATATATATATATATATATATATATATATATATATATATATATATATATATATATATATATACATTAATTATCATTATGTGCAATATCTACGTTTGCAAATTTGACACACTTTTATTTTTGCAGTTTCCGGGGTTGCCACCTCTAGAATTTTCGCCACCCGCAATATTCAATGAGATGACTGATTGCGTGAGTCGAATGTTCAACTTCGTGAAGTTGGACCCGGGCGTTTTCCCTCCAAAGAATCGGCACTTTACAGCCGTTTATTTGAGAGATAAAGAATACTTGTGAGTAGACTGGTGAAGGTTTTTCTGTCCTTGATGTGTTTATTATATATAACCCCTTTTACCCCCAGGGTATTTGGAAATTTCCAACCCTTAACCCCCAGGGGTTATTTTTTTCAAGCACATTTTGCAGTTTATGTTTTTTTTAAATTGCTCTAACAGCCTTAATTTTTGTCATAGAGAGGTCAGGTTGGTCTCATTCTCTTGGAAAATGCCTGAATTTTTTCAAAAAATTATCAAAAATTTGTAAAGAAAAAAAAAAAATTTTATAGCATTTTTTTGCAAGGATGTACCGGTACGTCCATGGGGGTAAAGGAATGAGTTTTGTGAAACGTACCAGTACGTCCTTTTGGGGGTAAAAGGGTTAAGGAAACATTTTTGGGGAATGGTAAAAACTTTGAACGCCTTCTTGCTTCATGAAATCAATGCTGTCATGGAAATGGTTTTTGTAGGTTAGATATTTAAAAATCTGTATACAGAAGGTAGAAAATTAAGTCTATTATTATTATTATTATTATTATTATTATTATTATTATTATTATTATTATTATTATCTAAGCAACAACCCTAGTTGGAAAAGCAAGATCCTAGAAGCCCAAGGGCTCTAACAAGGAAAAATAGCAAATTGAGAAAAGGGAATAAGACTTTAAAACTACAAGAGAAGTAACGAACAATAAAAATCAGATATTTTAAGGACAGTAACAAAATCAAAATGCATATTCTATACATAAACTATAAAAACTTCAAAAAAACAAGAGGAAGAGAAATAAGATCGAATAATGTGCCCAAGTGTATCTCAAGCAAGAGAACTCTACCCCAAGACAGTGGAAGACCATGGTACAGAGGCTATGGCATTACCTAAGACTAGAGAACAATGGTTTGATTTTGGAGTGTCCTTCTCCTAGAAGAGCTGCTTACCATAGCTAAAGTTTCCCTTTAGTTCATGAATTTTTAGCCAAGGCCCCTTGTAATTTTGGAGTATATGAAGATGCTCATTTTGTAGCGGACTGAATTCGTATCCCTTTTGTAATAACCTCGTCCGCCCCTCCAAAATACCTCAAAGTTATCTATCCACGTTACCTAGTAATTAATATTCCGAGGACTTGCCACTGCCGTCTCTGGCCGCTGTCCCGACAGTACTGGAAAGACAGAAGTAGTAAGAACGTTTCCATAATTCAGATGTTTCATTTTGGGATAGTTTGGAAATAATGATTTGCTGTTATTCTGAATTCAAGATTATTAACAAACTTTCCCCACTTCTATGTGGGGTCGATGTTTCTGGTCAGCTTTCTCCACCTACCTCTGTCCCACATTTCATCACCGGTTAATCCCATTGATCGAAGGTCATCCTTGATACAGTCCACCCACCTTCGCCTTGGACTCCCTCTCCTTCTCGTTCCCTGTACCACCATTTCCATCACTCTCCTCCCAATATACTGTTCATCTCTTATTATTATTATTATTATTTTTATTATTATTTCTAGCCAAGCTACAACCCTAGTTGGAAAAGCAAGATGCTATAAGCCCAACAGGGAAAAATAGCCCAGTGAGGAAAGGAAATAAGGAAATAAATAAATGATGAGAATAGATTAACAATATATCATTCTAAAAACAGTAACAGTGTCAAAACAGATATGTCTTTTATAAACTATTAACAATGTCAAAAACAGATATGTCATATATGAAATAAAAAAAAGACTCATGTCAGCCTGGTCAACATAAAAACATGACATGACCATACCACCTCCCTCTACTTTCTTGTATCTTATCTGATAGTTTTCTAACTCCTGTGGTGGTACCCCTAATTACATCGTTCCGTATCTTATCTCTTAACCCTTTTACCCCCAAAGGACGTACTGGTACGTTTCACAAAAGCCATCCCTTTACCCCCATGGACGTACCGGTACGTCCTTGCAAAAAAATGCTATAAAAATTATTTTTTTCATATTTTCGATGATTTTTTTTTAGAAAATTCAGACATTTTTCAAGAGAATGAGACCAACCTGACCTCTCTATGACAAAAATTAAGGCTGTTAGAGCAATTTAAAAGAAATATACATCAAAATGTGCTGGGAAAAAAGTAACCCCTTGGGGGTTAAGGGTTGTAAATTTCCAAAAAGCCTGGGGGTAAAAGGGTTAACTGTATACTACTGTACGTAATTTTTATTGTTTTCATTGAATTTTAGAAGTACGTGACAGTTCTTATCCCGTTCAAATTTACAGATTTGATATCAAGGACAGCTTGTTCACAGCTGCCATTCGAGCACGAATTGTGGATTTCATCCTGAGAAGAAAGAAGTTCAAGAATGAGGGCGACGATTTCGCGTTCGGCATTGAGAAGCTACTGAGCGAGGGCACGTACGATGCCGCGTATCCAATCCACGAGGTTAGTGCAGTTTCTTTTGTATGGATTGTATTTTTGAAATGGCACCTGGATCTTTTAAGATTGAGATTTTTTATTTATAAGTAAAAAATTTTCAACTTGGTTGATGGCTGTTTCTTAATCCAGTAGTATTTTATTTTCAATTTTATTTCTGCTATAACTATAGTCCATTTCTTTTATCGAGGCAGATTTGCACCGACTGGCAGCGGTGCCCTTTTAGCTCGGAAACTTTTCTTGATCGCTGATTGGTTAGAATTATCTCGTCCAACCAATCAGCAATCAGGAAACTTTTCCGAGCTAAAAGGACACCGCTGCGAGTCGGTGCAAATCTTCATCGCTAAAAGAAATGGTCTATAGTATGTTTTTAAATTATTACAGCAGTACAGTGTTGATATTAGAATTATCTTACTATTATAACTTATATCTTTAACAGTATTGTTCTATATGTTTCAGTAATATTGACAGCTTACCTTAAAAAAGATTTCTTATTGTACCCTTTTCTTGTATACACAAGAGCTCTTATACTATCCAGTACAATAATTTGTTATACCTAGTGATTTATAGATTTTGGCAATTGCTTTTATGGTACGGTTTAAGTAAGAAAGAAAATTGAAGAAAAACTTTTCTAAACCCAGTAATATTGGAATATGAATTTGCCGAATGAAGAAGATCTGATGGAAACTTCTGTAACAAAAAGATTTTGCAGATTCGGTTTCTGATTTTGATTACAGGTCGTTGTTTAATTAAACTGGTTTATGCACTTAAAAGTTTTTATCTTAGCCGTTCACATTCATTTATTGATGGTTATCATTGAATTCTTATTTCAAAAACCAGATTATTGCATTGTAAGCCTTTTCATAACTTTCCTTTACCTAAGAATATTTTGAAAGTTGATTAGATATTCAATGTTATTGTAGATAGTTGATATTAAATAAACTTTACTATATTGTACAGTGTCGTATTGCCAAAGAATGTATGATCACGAGTCTTTTTAAAAATTAACCCTTTTACCCACAGGCTATATGGAAATTTCCAACCCTTAACCCCCAGGGGTTTATTTTTTTCCCAGCACATTTTGCAGTATATTTTTTTTAAATTGCTCTAACAGCCTTAATTTTTGTCATAGAAAGGTCAGGTTGGTCTCATTCTCTTGGTAAATGCCTGAATTTTCTCAAAAAATTATCAAGAATATGAAAAAAAAAATCTATAGCATTTTTTGCAAGGACGTACCGGTACGTCCATGGGGGTAAAGGGATGAGTTTTGTGAAACGTACCAGTACGTCCTTTGGGGGTAAAAGGGTTATTATATGTTGCATTATTTGTATGTATAATTTGCCCAGTACAGTGATTGCCAATCTCACATCTACTCCGCAGGGAGACTTGCACGTCGATGGAAACGAGCGTGCCTTGTTATACAAGGAGTGGGCAGCGCTGGCCAACTTCTACAAGTACCAGCCCCTCGATTACGTGAAAGAGTATTTCGGAGTGAAGATCGGTCTGTATTTCGCGTGGCTAGGGTTCTACACGTACATGCTCATTCCAGCGGCGATTGTCGGACTTTTCTGTTTTATTTACGCCGTTTCGACGATCAACGAACACCAACCTAGGTAGGCCATTGTGTGCGATAGTGAAAATTATAATCCGATCTAGATTTTCTATCATGAAAAGTATTGTTTTGATCTATATATTTAACCCTTTTACCCCCAGACTATTCGGAACTTTCCGACCCTTAACCCCCAGGCGTTTTTTTTTTTTTTTTTTTTTTTTTTTCAAGCACATTTTGCAATATATATATTTTTTAAATTGCTCTAACAGCCTTAATTTTCCTCATAGAGAGGTCAGGTTGGTCTCATTCTCTTGGAAAATGCCTGAAGTTTCTCATAAAGTTATAAAAAATATGCAAAAAAAATTTAAATAGCAGTTTTTTGCAAGGACGTACCAGTACGTCCATGGGGGTAATGGGATGAGTTTTGTGAAACGTACCAGTACGTCCATTGGGGGTAAAAGGGTTAACCTTTCTATTGTATGTATAGTAGATTGTTATTATTACCATATTATTTTATGTTTTTCTTATATTTTTTTTTTTTTATTTTTTCAGCAATGACATTTGTAACAAACATCTAAACGTCACCATGTGTCCACTGTGTGATCATTTCTGCGATTATTGGAGTCTCGAAGAAACTTGCTTTCACGCCAAATTTACATATCTGGTCGACAATCCTTCGACCATATTTTTCACCGCCTTTATGTCACTTTGGGGTGAGTTTAATGCGAGACTCTTTGGACACTCGATGTTCTGTTTGGTTTTATACTTAAGGTCAAATGGTGTTTACATCTTTAACGATCATAGAATTATGTATCTTGGAGACAACTGGACTTAATTGTTGGTTTTAATGAGCCTAAGTAATCCATTCCACTGTAGTGTTTATTATAGATCCGGCAGAATGATCAATGGTTTTCTAGATTTATTGCTATTCGAGAATTGCAATTGATGATAACAAATATACATACATACATAAATACATACATACATACATAAATACATACATACATACATAAATACATACATACATACATACATACATACATATACCAAGGCACTTCCCCCGGGGGTTAGCCAACATCAAACAAATGAAACAAAAAAGGGGACCTCTCCTCCCTACGTTCCTCCCAGCCTGACAAGGGACTCAACTGAGTTCGGCTGGTAATGCTAGGGTGACACAGCCCACCCTCCCCCGTTATACAGTATATAAATAGCTACTCAGATGTTATTTAAACTTATTCATTGGTAGATTTGTTATAATAGAAGTAATCATTGTACAAACTATATGAATTGCATTGTATTAAAGTAAAGGGATTTTTTTAATGTATAAATGTTTCAAAATCTAATTATTGTGGGTGGAAGAAAAGAGCATTTCTAATCTTTGTCATCAAGTTTAAAAAAATAGTTTTTCATTCTTTTTATTAATTCTCATTGCCATCTAGTTGCTTTGAAAACTCAAAGATTTTCAGTACAATTTTTAATGGATTCATACACTTACATATGCCTGTTTTTTATCCTTCCTCTAGCTGCCCTATTCCTCGAAATGTGGAAGAGATACTCGGCGGAAATCACTCACCGTTGGGACCTGACGGGATTCGACATCCAAGAGGAGCACCCACGGCCGCAGTACCTGGCGAGGTTAACGCATATAAAAAAGAAAACCGTAAATATAGTTACCAAAACTTTAGAGCCACGGCCACCCTTTTGGAGGATGAGATTTCCGGGCGTCATGATTAGTTTGTCGACTGTATTTTTGTTGGTGAGTTTTTGTGGTTGTTTGTGACAGTTTCTGTTTGTTTTATGATGCTTTCCACATACATATATATTCCACAACCAAAAAGAAGTAGGTGGAAAGAGAAAGAAATTAGAAATTAGTCTTATTTTATCTTGACAGTTTTTCTAATGGGAATATGATTTGATATAAACTTTATTCGATAAAGAAACACGTTTCAGAATTTTTAAAAGCATTTTAGAAATGTAATTTGCGAATAAACGTTAGTAGTAGTGTATAAAATTGTATCTCTGTTTTTCAGGTAACTATGGCGATAGTAGCTGTTTTGGCCGTTATTTTGTATCGAATGTCTGTTCTAGCAGCTCTGAGCATCCACGGAGACTCGGTCATAACTTCGTACGCCATCATATTCACGTCGACGACAGCAGCCTTTATCAACTTGATATGTATCATGATCTTCAATCAGGTAGGAAATTATACCAAGTTTCGGGGCTGTTTTCCTACAGACTTTTCTTTCTTGTTATCTTTGATGGCATCAAGAGCTTTTAAAAGCCACTTGTAGTTTGTTTCTTGACTATAAGCTTTGTAATTGTTATAAATGTCTGGAATAATATATGCTATTCTATATTTTTTTTTTGATACTGTAGTAATGTATTATACAGTTTCACGTCATGTATTGCAGTGAGGTGGGGAACACATACATACATACATACATATACCAAGGCACTTCCCCCAATTTTAGGGGGTAGCTGACATCAAACAAATAAAAAAAGGGGACCTTTCCTCTCTACGTTTCTCCCAGCCTGACAAGGGACTCAACCGAGTTCGGGTGGTTGAGTCCCTTGTCAGGCTGGGAGGAACGTAGAGAGGAAAGGTTCCCTTTTTTCCATGTGTCTTGAATAGATAAAAAGTTTACTGCACAATGTAAAATAGACTTGTATAATGAGCAAAGAATCTTTGGTAACTATAAAGAGAGACTTATTATGAATTAACATTTTGTAGTAGGAAGATAACTTTTAGAATAATTTTTGGTTGTATGTCAACACATTTATAATCTTAAACTAGACTTGTTACTAAGTAAATCACCAATTTAAAGAAATTCTTCTTCTCCGGTTTTAGATATATGCACGCGTCGCCGAAAGACTCACGGAATTGGAGTTACAGCGGACTCAGACGGAGTTTGACGACTCGTTAACCCTGAAGATTTACCTACTGCAGTTTATAAATTACTATTCATCTATTTTCTACATTGCCTTTTTCAAGGGCAAATTAGTTGGGTATCCTGGCGACTACAACAGAGTATTTGGCTCCAGACAAGAAGAAGTGAGTGTAGTTTATTTATACTCTTTTCATTTTTATATTCATAGGGAACTCATTTAAAACAGGCCATGAATTAGTCCCCAAAGATGCAATATGTTACTTTAAAACAATGTTTCTAGTTAATGATTCATATTTACAACATACAAAACCAAATAAGTCCCTAAAGATGCAATATGTTACTTTAAAACAATGTTTCTAGTTTGTGATTCATATTTACAACACACACAAAACTAAATACCCTTGTTATTTCAGTGTTCGCCAGGAGGGTGCTTGCTAGAACTCTCGGTTCAGCTTGCGATCATCATGGTCGGCAAGCAGATAATGAACACGTGCATGGAGATGGTCATTCCCTTGCTATGGAAGTGGTACAACATGTTGACCGTGCCGGAAAGTCAGAGGGAGGCTCACAACCGTTGGCCGAGGTGGGCAAAGGACTTCCGTCTGGTGAACTTCGACCCGCGGGGGCTCTTCCCAGAGTACCTGGAGATGGGTGAGTTCAACTTTTCCTGTATCTACAATGCTGGATTAAAGAAATTAAATTGGTTGGTGTGTTATAACACTTTGTCATGCCATTGTGTCTGTAGATACATTCTCTCCAACATACACTAGTTGCTTTTTTATTGGCCTTGATCTTAGAAAATTAATCCGTGTGCATGTTGGAGGTACACTCTCGCGTCCCTGAAAGCATGAAGTAATTTTAATGTCGAATGTAGAGTTCTAGGGGGAAATCGACTGATAAAATTTGACGTTTCCCCTCCTGTGTTCTTGATTCACATTAATTTTGAAGTTGGATAATAATATTGGCTGAGATTGATTAAATTATTTCTATTTTATTGCTGCATTTACAGTACTTTACAATAATTGATAATTGAAGAGGCAAATTTCATAAATATCTCGTGGCTGACCTTAACTTTTTAAAGTTACACAGAAATGTCTTTGTGATCCATTTTTATTTGTGTGACAGGATCGCTTCTGCAGAGCGGCTTTCTGTTAAAAAGCTCATGCAATTAAACTGTCCTTTATTTTTTTTTTGTAGAGAATTTATATTGATGTGGATTATTGTTAGTCAATGTTCGGCTTCCTTACCTTTACAAAGTTTATGATTTCTATAGGGCTTACGTTTTAGGTCAATTTAAATCTTGTTATGTCCATGAATATGCTTCTGGAAGTGAACACTAGTATTACCTGATATTATTTTAAATAGAAGGTGACTACTTTCTTGAGGGACCAGTCAACTTCCAAATATATTTTCCCTCAACTAAATTTTCACTATAATGACTTTGCCCCCTTGAAAATTCTGCTTGATTCAGCAGGTGGTTCAAATATTATGCAATTTGAAAATAAAAAAGACATTCATAAATAATTCGGAAAAAATCTTTAGAAAATTGTTACATTGATAAACACAGTTTTTAAAAATTTATTCATTTGGTTGAGAAACATTCAGGTTTTTTGTCATTGACTTTTAAAAGTTAAAATGCAAAATTGAAACTTTTTGGGCATTATTGAATATTTAATAGGAAGCACTTTAGTTTAGAATAGTTTCTATGTATTATTTTTGCACATCTTGAAGAACTTTGAACAAAATTTCAAGATAAAAACTATAGGTTTTTGTATTTGGAGAAGGACTTATGATCTGAACACTGTTGGTTAAATTGTTCAGCTCTCATTTACATAAACAATATTTTCTCTAGTTTAAGAAAAAAGTGCTTAAAGGCTTGAGTATTTATGCAATGGATTATCATATTGAAAACACTTAATCAATTAGTTTAGAATAAAGTTATTGCTAGTTTTGAAAGATAGGATTGGCAGGCTTTTTTTTTTTTTTCTCTTGCCCTTTTTAATTTTTTTTTTAATGTTGGGAACCTTCTTTTTGTTAATAGCATTCTTATTAAAAGAAATGGACTACTTTTATCATTAGAAACTTTATCGCTAGATTTATAAAAAAAAAAAAAAAACCTATACCTTATTAAAGATAGACCTTCTTACTTCGTGATTCAAAAAGGCCATTGCTGACTTAAGCATGCGGAGCTCCCCTTCCCGTATGTTTCCTGTTTTATTTCTCTTCTTAATTGTGACTAATGTAAGACATTTTTATACAGTATGAGAAGTTTGTCTCTTTTTATGAAATATTTGAAAACCACCTTAGCTCCCCCTCAACCCTCCTAAGACCCTTTTTATAGTTAGATGCTACGAAAGGTCCTCGTATTTTGTTTGAATGATGAAACTTTAATATATATACTGTATATATCTTCATATTAGGCATGTCCATTTTTGTATTGGAAGTACCTGAGCCACATATATTTCATTTTTCTCTAATTTAAAGTTAGAAAGTTGAGATTTTAAACATGTATCAGGTTGCAGGAATCTTTTAACCCTTTTACTCCCAGGCTATTTGGAACTTTCCAACCCTTAACCCCCAGGGGTTATTTTTTTCCAAGCACATTTTGCAGTATATTTTTTTCAAATTGCTCTAACAGCCTTAATTTTTGTCATAGAGAGGTCAGGTTGGTCTCATTCTCTTGGAAAATGCCTGAAGTTTCTCAAAAAATTATCAAAAATATGCAAAAAAAAATGTAAATAGCAGATTTTTGCAAGGACGTACCGGTACGTCCATGGGGGTAAAGGGATGAGTTTTGTGAAACGTATCAGTACGTCCTTTGGGGGTAAAAGGGTTAACTGTGGCTACGTTTGAAGATTTATTTAGCAATCCACATTACCTCGGTTCATTATGTCATTAGTTACTGCTGCTGCTATATAATTGTCAGGATATTATTTGCATATGTCTGAACAGAAATTCTCATGACAGGACTCAAACATCCTCTGATCCCAAATGGTTGTAAGCCCAGTTATCTTGAGATGGGTAAGCTTGAAAAAATAAAAAAATAAAGTCTTGATGTTTTACCATTCATATAACAAGTGTTCATTCCTTGTGTGGTGTTTTTCAAGTAAAGTTTGGCTTCCTGTTTTTTTGTTTTTGCATTCAGCCACACCTGCGAGATACTTAAGAGGTTATTAAGAGGTTATTCTCTGGAGATTTGGAATGGCCTTGAATGACAAGTCCAGTTAGCTAACTCCTCATTTCAGGGACCAAAAAGATTAGTGATTTACGGTGTGTAATTAATGACTTAGCGGGCAAGTCCAAAACAGAAGGATGACCTGGAGGGCGCGTGTAGTAGGTGTCGGTGGGGTAGTCCAACTGTGTTCTCTAGGGCCTGTCACGGCCCTCCCCTTTGATGAAGGGATTATCTAAATGGAAGACAGCCTGTGAATAGTGGTTTTCACACGCCCTTGTTGTATACACGACACCCACAAGGTGATTGCGCGAGTATATTTGGAAGATTTATATTAGAAAAGTGTAAAGAAGGACCCTTTTCACCAGCCGTCACAGGCCTCTTCCCAGAAATAGATTTTCCCTTCGTCAAAATCCCTTTTTTATTTGCTGCCGTGAAATATACAGCCTAAATATTTCATGAAAGTTTTGCCATAATCATTGTGTAACTTTCCTTTTTGCACCTACTTTTCAGCTTTATATTTTATCTTGCTGTCCGACTTCTTTTTTATTTAAAGTTCTATCGTAGAGTTTTCCGTCAGATATATTCAAATTGACAGTGTTTACTGTCCCACCTCAACTTATAATGTAGAGTTCTATCGTAGGGTTTTCCGTCCCACTTTGTTTTAAATTCGGTATTATTACAGGGTTTTCTGCCCAATAACACCTCTGATCTGGATGTCTTCTCTCCCGTAATATCAGCGCTCATGGTACAAATTCAGTTCGTCATTTTCTTATGAAACTGAAATAAATATAAAAACATTCCTTTTTGATTTAAGGCAACTGTAAGCATATCCGACTACTGTATACACTGTACAGTACTCATTATGGGTTTTTTATTTTCAAACCGTTATTAACTGTTTAAAAAATTATTATTAACCGTAAAACATCATACAGTACGTACAATATTTCAGTAAAGCATAGAAAAAAAGGTTGATATTTTTGTTTAGCATTTGTAAACAACCAGCATTTAATTTTTTAATACGTCAACTCAGGCCTTGAAGTCTATTTTCCAAAATTGTTCATGCAAGTGCATAAGAATATAGCTGCAATGATTATTTTACTGTACTGTTGGAATAGTTTTATCCATCTTTCTATTACAATTTTTACTATAGGATTGCTTTCTTGTATCTTTCTTTGGTTGGAGTCTTGGCAAGTAGTATATCAGTGGGATTTTACTAGGGCCTGACGAGTGGATTTCTATTGTATGCCTGTATTTTGTTACTTAACCCTCTGGTTATCTATAACCATAAGTGCTATATAGAAAATTCAATCAGCTTTCTGATGCAGTTTTAAGTTTCTATCATTATTCCTTCGTTAGTTACGGTAACAAAACGTCAACGTAAGTAGGTTGACGTTTGATGTTCCTGTTCACCTCATAAAAAGTCATGAGTCAGACGGCGACTTTGTCATTGCAGGGTTCACCAGAGGGTTCATGCAAGTCTCCAATTATTATTCATTTGGTAGTTTGTAAAGATTTCATTTATGTCAAATTTGACTTTTGAAAACAATTGCAATTAGTGAGGGATCTATAGTCGTAGTTCAATCACGCCCCAGTTTTCTATACCGACACTCAATGAGTGAGCGATCTGGGTTTATTCCTGGCATTCCATGCATCTCTTTTTCTCTGGTATTTTCAGCAATAATTATGCCTTAGAAATAGTGCTAGAGAAGCATTTCACGGAGCGACACAGGTCCCTCGCCCAGAAATAGATTTTTCCTTCGTCAAAATCCCTTTTTTAAGTTCAGTATTAGGATTTTGTAACTTAAATCAGTTTTCATACAAACCACTCAATGTTATTGAAACTACTTTTTTGATTCGTACGAGTTAAGTCTCGTTTTAATTTGCGAGGTTATTTTGAGCAAGTTTAATTCTTCTGTTAGATCCTCTGTCTCAGGCCAATTCAACTTGAGATTTCTAACATCGATTTCCATTAATTTCCTAAACTAATTGATAAGCTTTACATAATACTGTAATATATGTCACACTACTCACGATTCAGTTGGTCATTAATATGTATTCTGTATATGTAATGCATGGCTTGGTGTTCATAACCCAGTTTTCTCCATGATTGATAAAGGGGTTTATAATACTGTAATTCATATTATTCTGTTGTTATTAAGATCATACAGTTCTCGAAAACATTTACCTCTTGGTTATTTAGTCCAGACTAATGCCATGATAAGTAATTCTTAATTGAATAAGGGCCAAAGAAGTACCCTTTGATTAAATTGTCCAATACAATATAAGGAGTTATTTACATCCAATGTTTTTTTTATTTATTGTTACCACCTGGGCAGATGTGTAATACGTATTTCAACGAGGACAATAATAGGGCAGAATGAGACTCAGGAATTGAACTTTATTATGTTTGATTCTTGCAATTACAAGATACTAAGAGAGAAGAGATTGATTTGAAAAGAGCAATGCAATAGAGATTAGTTGGTTTTATTCAGGGATATTTGAAGAGAAGGAATGATGGAAGGTCATGGATAGAAGTTTAAGGTAGAAGGTACACACACACACACTCTCTCTCTCTCTCTCTCTCTCTCTCTCTCTCTCTCTCTCTCTCTCTCTCTCTCTCTCTCTCTCTCTCTCTCTCTCTCTCTCTCTCTCTCTCTCAAGGTTTAATGATTTTGTAGTTTAGGATATGTAGTATTTCATTTTTTCTGAAAAAATGAATTATATGGGCAGAACATTCTTTTATTTAACTTCATAATTAGACTTATGAATTATATGGTTAGATTGGAAACCTTTATAATTTACCCTTTCAAGTTTAGCCTTCTCCCGTGAAGACAAAGACCTTTTGAGTTTGAATCAAAGTGTAAGTTCATTGTCACTTAAACTTGGGTATCATGTACAAAACTTGGTGATCGAAACATTGAATTTATTTTCTTATTCTGTAGAAGGTTTGAAGTATATATACATGTTCAAATGAAAACTTTTTTTACACACTGTGGTTGTGTGATTCCTAACGTATTCCTTTTTAATTGGAAAATGCTCTGATTCCTTAACGAATTTTTCATCCTAAGGGCTTTAGTTTTTGAATGTTTTGGCTAACAATAACAAATGTGTTAACTTTGAAATACTGTATTATAATGTGATCTTTCTATGTAATTGGAATACAGTACATATAAGCTGAAAGTAATCTGACTGACGTTTTCCTCCGCATTCTTTCCAACAGTTCTTCAATACGGCTTCGTGACGGTGTTTGTGTCGTCCTTCCCTCTGGCTCCGCTGTTTGCCTTCCTGAATAACGTGTTTGAGATGCGACTCGACGCCAAGAAGCTCCTGACTCACTTCAGGCGTCCGGTGTCGCAGCGAGTCAAAGACATCGGCATATGGTTTAAAATTCTGGACTCGATCGGGAAGCTTGCCGTTGTGACTAATGTGAGTCCCTAACATTTGTGATTTCACGTTCATAATGTTTACAGAATGTCCTCAATTTATTAATAGGGTCCCTGTGGCTGTTTGAAAGTCGGATTTTGTAAATTTTGGGTTAGGGTAAGCTTCACTTAACTCACTTGCCTTCAATTTTCAGCTGCAAAAGTCAACAAATATAAATGTCATCTTATTTACTGCATTAAATTATATATTGTTATATTACAGTACTGTATTTCATTATGAACTTTCAATACAATACATGAGTCTTATGATTTCAGTTGGATACGCCTTTGTATCTCCAAATGTTTGTAACTCGAGAACCTTCTGTATCAATGAGGATTTCTCAGTAGTCCTTTTCAAAATAAATATGCTCATAGTTGAATATGTTCATTCATGTGAATTAATTGAGTATTTCACTTTAAGTCCTCTGGTAGTTTTAGGCTGTGGTTAGTAAATCCCTTAAGGGCCTCATTTATGCAAATTAATTGAGTATTTCAATTTAAGTCCTTTGATAATTTTAGGCTGTGTTTAGTAAATCCCTAAAGGACCTCATTCATGTGAATTAATTGAGTATTTCACTTTAAGTCCTCTGGTAGTTTTAGGCTGTGGTTAGTAAATCCCTTAAGGGCCTCATTTATGCAAATTAATTGAGTACTGTATTTCAATTTAAGTCCTTTGATAATTTTAGGCTGTGTTTAGTAAATCCCTAAAGGGCCTCATTTATGCGAATTAATTGAGTATTTCAATTTAAGTCCTCTGGTAGTTTTAGGCTGTGGTTAGTAAATCCCTTAAGGGCCTCATTTATGCAAATTAATTGAGTACTGTATTTCAATTTAAGTCCTTTGATAATTTTAGGCTGTGTTTAGTAAATCCCTAAAGGGCCTCATTTATGCGAATTAATTGAGTATTTCAATTTAAGTCCTCTGGTAATTTTAGGCTTTTAGTAAATGCCTACACAGGGCCATCAATCTTGGAGGCTTTTATATTGTATAGCATATATTTTATGATTTAAAAGGTATTTACATATAACTTGACAAGTTTTTCAAGTAAGCCATATGATTTGTTTATACTAATGTGTTTAACAACAATAACGAGGATAAACGCCAGTTCCCACGATGCAAAATTATCTCCCAATTTCACCGACAGGCATTCATCATCGCATTCACTTCCAACTTCATCCCAGAACTTGTTTACACTCACGTGGTATCAAGGAATCACAACCTCGAAGGATTCTTGAACCATTCGCTTGCGTCCTTCGACATCAATGACTTCGATCCCCACTACCGTCCTAGATTTGCGGAAACAACACAGATTTGCAGGTATGTTATGTGTGTAGCCGTTGTAGGAGGGCACTCCAGAATCGAGCCGTTGTTCTCTAGTCCTGGGCAGTGCCATATTCTCTGTACCATGGTCTTCCACTATCTTGGGTTAGAGTTCTCTTGCATGAGGGTACACTCAGGCACACTATTCTATCTTCCTTACTCTTCCTCCTGTTTTTTGAAGTACAGTATATATATATATATATATATATATATATATATATATATATATATATATATATATATATATATATATATATATATATATATATATTTTTTTTTACTGTTCTTAAAATATTTTATTTTAGTTGTTCATTACTTCCCCTGTAGTTTAGTTCTTTCATTACTGGACTATTTTTCCCTGTTGGGGCCCTTGGGCTTAAAGCATCTTGCTTTTCCAACTAGGTTTATAGCCTAGCTTGTAATAATAACAACAACAACTGAAGATTAATACTTATGTACTAAATTGGTGAATTCAACCATGGTATCTTATATCGTATCTTAATTGCTGCACAGGTACCCGGCGTATCGAAACCCTCCAGGAACGGATGACGAATATAAGTACGCTCCCATCTTCTGGCATATTTTGGCCGCAAGACTGGCATTTGTAGTTGTATTTGAGGTAGGAGGAAATCTTTAATCTTTTTTTTTTCATTTCTAAAGCCTGTAAGTCGATTGCTATTTTTAGTTTGAGATAAACTGTTCAGTGTTGGGTCCGTAACGTACATTGTTAGAAATACTGTACCTTGCTTTACACTAGTGCAAGATATACTATTTTTAACCCTTTTACCCCCAGTTTATTTGGAAATTTCCAACCCTTAACCCCCAGGGGGTTATTTTTTTCCCAGCACATTTTGGTGTATATTTTTTTTAAATTGCTCTAACAGCCTTAATTTTTGTCATAGAGAGGTCAGGTTGGTCTCAATCTTTTGGAAAATGCCTGAATTTTCTCAAAAAATTATCAAAAATATGAAAAAAAATAATTTTTATAGCATTTTTTTGCAAGGACGTACCGGTACGTCCATGTGGGTAAAGGTATGGCTTTTGTGAAACGTACCAGTACGTCCTTTGGGGGTAAAAGGGTTAAATGCGGGTTACTTAAGAGACTAGATTATTTAAATGGAATAGATAAGTATTACGATGCATAGGGGAAAGATAAGCATCATGGTGATGTTTTTTCTAAAGGATGAACTGTTTTTAACTTGTTACCTTACTGCATTCCAGAATGTTGTTTGTCTCATCATCCTCTTCATAAAGTGGATAGTCCCCGACATACCTTTCCGTCTTCAGGTAAGGGCTTCTATCTTTTGACCTCTTTAGGGTACTTTGTTCGTCTAGAATTGACACACGGAGTTCTGACAAGTATTTGAAATGGAAACAACTACTTTTTGTATCGTTACTGTGAAGATTTACAATTTAAGTAGATTTTTTTCTCATGATTTTGTATCATCTATCTACCATGTCACTTCAACTAATTTTGGGAGGTAGCCAATGTTAAAAAACAAAAGGGGGATTTTTCTTCTAAAAGGGAGATTTTTCTTGTCACCGTTCCTTCCTGCCTGGCGAGGAACTCGCTCAAATTTGGTTGATACTGCAAAGGTGCCACAGCCTACCCTCCGTGGGCTATATAAATTGTGTATGATATAAAGGTTCTTATTTCTGACAGAATTTGTTTCAAAGGTTTTTTAATTACTGAACTTAGGGATGAATATAGCTTACTAATACTGTACTTTTTTTTATAACACTACAGTGCGCTGTTTTTGTAATTTTGTAATTGTAACAGAAAGCAAAACTAATTCTGCTGAAACGTATTTAATTAAAGAAATAGTAAAGTCGGACCACAGAACTTAATTACAAGGTTCTGATTGTAATTTGAATTTTTCTTGATATATTCCATTTTATTAAATATTTCCCTGAATAGCTATAAGCGTCTTATAGTTTATAAGTATTTTTTTTTTTAATAAGTATTCCTTTTTTTATGGTGGTTCTTTCAAGTAATTAGCAATACATAGTTAATACAATGTGTTGGTTATTTTCTTTGCAACATAGTGCAACACGGGGAAAAACGAGAGTAACACACACTTAAGCACAAGCGAAAAAACTAGCGATCCCGAGAGAAGCTGGCAAGTCGACCTCACTTGTTGACGGCCAGGAGTAGAATGGGGTTTCTCGCCCTGGGAAGGTCGCCTGAGGCGTCTTCTCGGGACATGCGGGGAAAACAAGTGAGATCTGGGTCACACACGTGGAGTAAAGGTTGCGGAGTGTGGGTCTTTTTTTTTGGGGGGTGGGGGGAATTCTGGTCGGGGATCAGCTAGTAACCTCAGGAGTTCTAGAACATGGTCTGTGGTATTTATGTTTGGAAAAATACAATTTACTTAGAAAATGGTCATTTCAAAATAAAAGTAATCTCATTTTAAGGAACAAATTCAACGTGAAGCGTACGTTAAAATCCCTTTTTTATGGTGGTACTTAACAAGTATTTAGGAATACATGGTTGATACAATGTTGGTTATTTTTTTTGTAGCATATTTCAAAACAAAAAAATTCTCTCTCGTTTTAAGGAACAAATTTGACGAGAAGCCTACATTAAGATCCCTTTTTTATGGTGGTACTTAACAAGTATTTAGGAATACATGGTTGATACAATGTTGGTTATTTTATTTGTAGCATATTTCAAAACAAAACTCCTCTCTCTTGTTTTAAGGAACAAATTTGACGAGAAGCCTACGTTAAAATCCCTTTTTCATGGTGGTACTTAAAAGTTAGGAATATTTATTTGATACAATGTGTTGGTTATTTTATTTGTAGCATATTTCAAAACAAAACTCCTCTCTCTCGTTTTAAGGAACAAATTCGACGAGAAGCCTACATTACAAACGAGCTGATAGTCGAGCAAGAGTTGCGTCGAGCGAGAGGGGAGGACGACGACATCACGGTCCATTCTTCCCCCACGAGATCGCCTCTCCGAAGACAGTTTTCGGAACCGGCGAGAAAAGGTTTCGACGTTAGATTCCGTATGGCGAACCCGGAAGGTGCAGCTGAAAGTGTTTGAAATTGTGTGGGAACCTGAAGTGCCTTTAAGTAATTTTTGACAGAATTTTAGCATGTTAGCAACGTGTTTCAGCGCAGTTTTATCTCCCAGAAAACGTTGGAAAGAGAAATGTTACTGTGCGAGGTCAATGAATGGTTTTAAAGGCCGGATTTTAAGGAGTTTTAATCTCAGAAAGACTCTAGGGAATATTTCTGGTTCCTATTTTTTCGTTTTTAGTTTTAAATGCTTACGTGAAACTAGTCTTGTAATTAAGGTACTTTATGATAAATGTAGATATCAAAAGTTTACCTGAGTTAGAAATTCAGTTAAACGATCTTTCTTTTCAAAATGCACAAATATGTTTTGGTTGGTGATCTTTTAAAAATCAGTTAAGCTGGTAGGTTTATACATTTCAACAAATATTTGTTTAAGGAATGTGGAATGTGATAAAAGTTGTTTTTTTTTTAACGTATAAACAATGAGAACGAGGAATTTTGAGCTTTTGTGTAGAATAATCTAGTACAGTACTTAATGGTAGAAAAAAAAAAATTTTTTTTATATATTTCATAGGCTTAACCAAGTCTGCATTATACCAAATATTTTTGTATTTTGTTACACTAATTAGACAGGCAAAGTGATTTATTTATACAGTAAAAATGAGGTATGATAGTGACAAGGACATTCAAGCAGTCAAGTTAAACCTAGCGTGCTTATTTCATTATAAAGGATTGTCACCGAACAGGCAATTATCATCAACTAAAAGGGATAAGCGGATAACGAACGTCCTGTGCACACACGACGCAGTAATTGCTAAAGCCCTATCCACATGATCGAGCTTGCTCGACGGTTGAACCTTGATACAAGACTACAATAGGTAGCGAGAATAAGGGTTGGTATCGTCAGAAGCGGGAAAACCACGAGCAAGGATCTGGCAACGCTGTTTGTTGCCAAATGCCTGCCTGTGCTTTTCCTCTTACTGACGTCATTAACTCTCATTCTCACTGCCTACTGTTGTCTGGTATCATGGTTTAACCGTCGAGCACGCTTAATCGTATGGACAGGGCTTGAGAAAATCTAGGGAAGACATCTGTAATGTCTAGTCTGAGCAAATAATCTAGAGTATTCTACCGAATAAACTGAGGGGATAAAGAGAATGGCAAGTTAGCTACCACTGATTGCTAGAATTCCCTATCCTTTTCTAAGTGTATGTGTTTATTGAGAGGGAGAAAATTGTGAATTTTTAAAAATTTTACGGGTTAAGGTCTCTCAAGCCAAGCTTCCGGAGAAGCAATATGAACACCAAGTAAGAAGAGAAATAAGAAATTTTATCAAAATTGTTTCTTTTAGCACTTTTAGGCTTTCCTGGTATTATTTTTTTATTGCACCTTGCCTTCTATTTTATGAATGGGATCTTACTAAAATCAAAATTGTAACTGGAGTCGCATTCGTGGAAATTAATTTGACATTTAATACATGCATACATACATATACCAAGGCACTTCCCCCAATTTTGGGGGGTAGGCGACATCAACAAATGAAACAAAAACAAAAATGGGGACCTCTACTCTCTATGTTCCTCCCAGCCTAAGCTTTCTAAGTGACATTTAATTCAAAGTAAAATTACTTTTTATAGCTTGAGTTGTCTCAGGGTATCTACCTTTGCCGGAATACGGCTAACGATGTTGCTTTTAGTTATGCTGTTGCCTTTCGATGGTACAGTCCTTTATTTGATTAGCATCCTAGGCAACGGGTGCATATGCGTGCACTGTATGTTAAATTGTTATTATATAATTTTCCACGTAAATTAGTTTTTATTGATCTTGCTAGATACTATTGTGTGTGTGACTTTTAGAACAGACTAGAAAAAAATGGTGCGTGCAATAAACGATAATCATATTATTGATGTGTCTTGATACCACATTTGAAGGAAAACCTTTTGGGGAACTTTGTTGAAAACATTACGTAGTAGAGCCCTAAGATAGTCAGATTTAGCCGTAGGTTTCCTTTCAGTATTGCCGATATATGTGTACAGTACGTCTCCTATATCGTCACCCTCGTAAACTAACTGCCTAAGTCATTTTCTCCACTTGTTGGGATATATAAAAAACCTTCTCATTTCCTAATTTCCTATATCATTGTCTTGAACTTCACTTCATAAATTCTTAAAAGAAGAATTTGTGAATTAGAATTTGTTAATTGAAGCTCAACACAATGATATGAAATATTGGGAAATGAGAAGTTTTTTTTTTATTTCCCAACAAGTGGAGAAAATGACTTAGGCAGTTAATTTATGAGGGTGACGATATTTTTGTCCCATTCCCCATACCACCATGAACATGAACATTTTATTTTCCTCAATAACCTCCACGACCTTCATCCCTGAATTTACGTTTTCCAGTTCGTATTCATCCTCGCTGTACTTCGATGTCTTCTACCAAATTCGTTGTTCCCCGCAATGTTCTGGTCGATGACATGGTATTAACCCTTTTACCCCCAATGCTATTTGGAACTTTCCAACCCTTAACCCCCAGGCGTTTTTCTTTTTCAAGCACGTTTTGCAATTTTTTTTTTTTTTTAGATTGCACCGACAGCCTTAATTTTCATCATAGAGAGGTCAAGTTGGTCTCATTATATTGGAAAATGCCTGAAGTTTCTCATAAAGTTATCAAAAATATGATGCAAATAGCAGTTTTTTGCAAGGACGTACCGGTACGTCCGTGGTGGTTAAGAGATGAGTTTTGTGAAACGTACCAGTACATCCATTTGGAGTAGAAGGGTTAATTACTTTCTTCGTTTATTCTGATTGCTGTGGTGTCACTCGTTATCGATCAGGACACACCATTTCACGAGGGAAAGCTTTCTAAGTGACCTTTTACCTATGTACAATAGGAATTAAATAGAGGAGCATTAGCCCTCTTGTTTCAGCTCTCTGTATCAAACGACGACAAAAATAAACTATATTGTAAAATATTTGCTGATTTTTCTATGTGACTTTTTTAAATATTTATCTGAAGAATATTTCCATCCAAGGTTTTTTTTTTTTTTTAGTAGGCGGCAAATAGCTAAATGAGTTCGAGTCATGTGGTTTTATATATATCTGAGCTGCGAGTTAAATTTTACATTTTACCCTAAATTATCTGTGTCAACAAAGTACATGGATAATTTTCCAGTGGGAAAACAATAGTTTCAAGGTTTCTTTGAACTACCGATTGTACGTTGAGGTAAACGTGAATCCCAGGAAATATTAACTCAAGTATTCCCCATTCTAATAATGTACATTGGAAGTGTTAATGCTGTTTCCATACATAAAAACAAGCCAAAACAGCGAAATTTTATGAAATTGTGGTTATGATGTCTGGTACCAAAGAAAAGAAGTTACAATGATAATAATTATAAAAATGTAAAACAGCGAAATTTTATGAAATTGTGGTTATGATGTCTGGTACCAAAGAAAAGAAGTTACAATGATAATAATTATAAAAATGTAAAACAGCGAAATTTTATGAAATTGTGGTTATGATGTCTGGTACCAAAGAAAAGAAATTACAATGATAATAATTATAAAAATGTAAAACAGCGAAATTTTATGAAATTGTGGTTATGATGTCTGGTACCAAAGAAAAGAAATTACAATGATGATAATTATAAGAACGTAAAACAGCAAAATTGAATGTAATTGTAGCTATGATGTCTGGTACCAAAGAAAAGAAATTACTATGATGATAATTATAAAAATGTAAAACTGCGAAATTGGATGTAATTGTGGTTATGATGTCTGGTACCAAAGAAAAGAAATTACAATGATAATTATAAAAACGTAAAACAGCGAAATTGGATGTAATTGTGGCTATGATTGTCAGGTACCAAAGAAAAGAAATTACAGTATTATTGATTATTGCTGAAACATTAAACAGGAAAATTGAATTGTGTTTATGATTGTCTGGTACCAAAGAAAAGGAATTATTAATTATTATTAACGCAGCGGCTATACGGTATACAATAGAATCAAAGGGGGTATGGTCGCAGTAACTTGAACCGTTCGATGAAACTTCAGGAACACGCGACTTACTCCGTACATTAAGATATTGACGAGTAAACTTTCATATTTTTTATCAAAGCAATGATGTATAATTGACCTTTTGTAGGTATAAAATACTCTTGTGGTGCTAATGTGTATAATTTATCCTGATCGACCTTACCGGTCAGTGCTTTCTTGGTTTTACATCTTAAGCAGAATTTGAATATGAGATTTATAGATCTGTATGCAAATGTATTAAGTAATTCACATTTGATATTTTATCTGTTAGGTTGTAGCTTGTTTCAAAACTGGAACCTTTTTTAGAAATTGATTATCATGGCAGATATAACTTTAAAAATGAGGACTTACATGTATTTTTATTGTCAATTTATCAGTTTTATGCTAGATATTTATTTTCAATTAAATTTCATTGCACAATGGTTTTTTTCATCACCAAAGGTTTTTGGTACAGTACTCGACTTGGTACGTTGTACGAACTGACGTGCTGTATGTACTTGAGTATTTATAATTAGTATTAAAAGTAATTAAGTCATTTTAATTGTAATTAGTAATAAGAACTTGGATCCTTCGGCCTGTAGAACCTCTAAGGATCTTGTGTATTCCAATCTATTCTTTTTATTTGGCTTAAAATCTGAGTTCGATTTAAATGCAAAACTAATGAGGCCTAGTCTGGATAGAAATGTTAAGGTGCAAGCCGACATTGTGGATCTGTATGGCAGGAGATTCCACAAGCACAGCGAAAGGTCTCCCCGCTAGAAAATCTTGTGGCGACAGACGAACTTCACGTCTCGCTTTAAGTTTACTGCTGCATGTCTAAAATAGATCTGATATTGAGTTTGATTATTTTTTAGATAAGATACGGAAGAGATTTCTAACTGTATTATTACCTTCCCACCTTTTTAAATCAGCTTGATTACAAATCAGGCTGATTTGTGCCTGTTTGCGTTGTAAACATAGAAATGAACGACAGGTGTGAGGCCCTCCACTGACTAGATGATTTTCTATCTGAAATCCTTTATACAAATACTGTGAGACTTTATATATGTGACTTAGTATAACTATAAATTATAAAGAAACATTTGAGACAAATATCTTAATGATTGAGCTATTTATCATATTATAACTAGATATTGTACAGTGTTTAAAGTTAAGATATAGCATTATGTTTCATATGCTGTTAAGTCTCGGTACTATACATAGTTTAAATGCACTGCATCGCTGTTTTCCTATTCGGTCTTAAGGAACAACTTTAGCGGTAAGCCTATCTAAACGTATGTTGCCCTTTCCTGAGCGTCTTTTCAGTAACAAATATTTTATGAAGGAAACTTGGGTGAAATAAATTGTAAATTTACCTGTGGAAGAACTATTCCTATTGGTGTGGATACATCAAAATAGTATGGCAGTATTTTAAAATGTGAACTTAGTCCCTTATTCAGCCATATCCATCATTTTCGACGATGGTATCTTGTTCCAAATTTTATATAGAAATGATCAGCATTTCTGAATGGCATAATGATAAAACTGGGAGCCATGTTCTTGCTTTACCTATAGACAGAAGTGGAAAGTAGGTATTGTATATACAAGTATTTCAGGTTCTCGTACCAACGTACAAATGCTATTTGTCCCTTGATATGCTTCTGGTGGATAAAGTTGGCCTTTGCATACATGTAAGAACTACACTAGTCTAAATTTTAGCTTCGCATATTGTGCAGTCCTTATTTTTCATGCAAATTATACAAATTATTTGCAGAAATTTTAGTAGAACCTGGGATGTCTAAGGAAACCCAAACTCTAGTTGTAATAAAGTATAGAAATCAAAATATGTAATGAACTCTGTCAATTGTTCAAGGACCAAATCTGTCATTATCCTATTATTTAAGGTAAGATAGTTGCTGTAGTACTGGGAAGATCATATTGTATTTCTAAATATTTTAAATCTTAGTAAGTGCTGAGAGTCTGTTTGCTTGAGACTAAATTGAAATACCTGAATGTAGTTCTCCTTTAGATTGGCTCACACACAGTTTGACAAACAAGTGTTTGAAGTTATGTTTGAACTTGTGAACGGGGTATTTGGTTTTCGAACGGTTCAAAGAAAGTCTGACTTTTGTGGGTGGGTCTTCATTGTCCACAAACTTTATACATTTGTGACAGACTCCACCTCTTCGAACTATTTGACAAGCAGGTTCAACAAGTGGGTTCGACAAACCGTTTGACAGCGTAAACCCCGCTATACACAGTAGAAATTAAATGCTTGGCAATGTGACTTAAAAAAACCTTTCATATAAAAATCTTTATTTGAAAGTTATTTTTCTATAGTTATCTCATATTTTGCAGAATGAATGTAAACACTTAATTAGTCATGTTGCTGATTCTGTAAGTGTAAAATTTATAAGAAAGTTATCATGACACCTATGGATTGCCCATAGCTTAAGATAAGAGGCTCCATAATATTTTTAGCCAATTTTATTTTCCTACTGTATGTATCGTAATTTCTTTTCAGGCTACCTGATTAGAAGTAAACACGCTATACTTATTATACAGTACAGTCCTGTGTATAAAATTGTAGTTTATTTTTACCTAGCAAACTAAATTAATACAGTATAGTTTTTTCCATTATTCCTTGTCAGTCGCTTAGTCGGTTTTCCATTCTAACAATCTTACTTGCGCCTATCTTAATCGACTGAAGTCGTTAAGTCCATACTGTCGTCTATTGATGGAAAAAGCACAGGGAACTTTGGTGGTAACTAGTTTGCTGTAGGCGAGATGCTCGTCTTGAAGCAACCAAAATTGCCTTCGTAATCTGGAAGTTAGAAGGACTTTGAGGGATCCAGTAGGGAAAACTTTTAAAGTTCCTCCTTTAACTAATCTCTCGTTTCAGAATCTCCCTTCTAAAATAATCACATGGATGTTCCTATGATTTCAGACAGCTATGATACAATTAGAATTAATATGAATGTTTTGATGTGCTTATCAGGTAAGTCATTGAAAGTAAATTTATATATTTAGAAGATCCTCTTTCTCATTTTGTAATATTCTGTTGATGGCAGCCTACACTGTCTCTCCTTAACCAGGTCTTGAACCTGCAAAAGCTCCTTCCTAAAACTAAAAGTCAACCAAAGTCTGAAGTGTAGAAAATCATTAGTATATTTACTCTTACCTACTGCATTAACACACGATATTGTAATTGACCATTTGCTATATTTGTTAACGTTGTTTTGCTATAGATTTGTAATGTTTATACAGTTCAGTAATATTAATTGGATACCCCAAAACACCAACATTATTTTATGCTCCAGTTTCGTGTTGCAATTGTGGGTAACCATTTTCTGTATAATTTTTAAAGAAGTTTAATGTACAGTATGTTGAATATACCTTTTTTTCAGGGTATAAAACATTTTATATGTTAAAAAGTCTTATACATTAAGGAGGTATTGTACATAGCTCTTGAAAATTAGTCGGTAGAATATTTTCTATTAGTTTGGACATGGTGCATAATTCAACCAAACTTATTACTTGCGTTTGTTTATAATCTTAGTTCACCGGAAACATTGAACAGGAAATATATTAAGACTGAATCCCCGCCTGCTCATATGCTTTACGTTCTTATGGCACAACTTGGTTGTTGAGAATAGGTTCGTCGAATGTAGTTATTACCAACTGTATTACAGTACAACAAAGGTTGCTTAATGTTGGTCATCTTTTGTTTTTTAAAGAATACTGTTTTTGTCAGTTAGATTAATTTTTTTTCGGGTGTTTTTGTTTTATTGTATTTAGGCCATATTTTCTTGTCCATTTTTGATATTGCCTTGAAAATATTATTATTATTATTATTATTATCATTATTATTATTATTATGTCCATGAAAAAACTTTGACGGTTCCCCACTAAATCCATGTGAAGAATATTGACTTAAATTATGTTTTTGATCTTACACAATTGAATCTCCATTTTTCATCTATTATATTCACAGTTTTAAAATTTTGTCGTTTGATTTTTATACAAAGAATATTGAAATAATTAAATTCCACATCTGGCTATCCAGTTTTTCTTTGGTAAATTTATAATATTTAGGAAACACAGTTTGACACATCAGGCTGTCCCATTTTTCATCAGGGAAAAACACAGTTTGTCCCCCTTTTTTCGTGTGGAAATATATGAGCACCATACGCACACTTTTGCTCATTTGTACTTAATTTTAATTGCCTACATTATTGATATTCTGCGTAGTATTAGAGTATAGATATTTCACCTTTCATCGCTACTGAGATTATGTCAAAAATAAAAATTTGACAAAGCAAATTGTTAACGGAAAATAAAATAATTTTATACTCAACTTCGCTTCATTATCCTGAAGCTTTGATTTAAGGAATAACAAAATGAATTGTAAGAATATCCTCGACTGTTGTAGATGTGTTAAGCCTGATAGCTTTCAACTAAAGGCTCCATTAATCCATAAGAATAGATAGATTTCTTTCTTCCCTCCTTTGAAGTCATCCATAAAATTGGCTAGATTTCCTTCTTTGGTTTTCAGACAGTGATTTAGATAACATCATTCAGTTCTATGTTCCATTTCTTTCCCTTTAGTTATCTTGTTAAAATTTAAACAAACTGTCTTTATAATCTTGACTTTATATGATTGCAATTTAAAGTTTTAATTTGATTATTTGTTAATCTTAACTATTAAGTCTTCGGCTTCCTTACAGTGTTTTGTGTACTCTAGCAACTGCTTGTAAGTATTGCACTAGGAAACTGCTTAAAATCGGGCAGAGTTTTGGCATCAAGTTCTAAGCCAGGTGAGGGGGCCTAGATTCTATCACAAAGTAGTACAAAGTTTTTGCCATTTAAACATATTTAAGATCTGTAGTGGAAGGTGGAACAAAAACTATCAATGTAGATATTAGAGGAAGTTAGAATGCAGCACCTAAATTCTTCTTGATTATCTTAAACCTAGAAATGCCTTCATATAATTGTCAGCAAATCAAATGAGATGTAAGCTAGCTAAATAATTATGACATGGTAAGAAAGGAGTGGTAGATCAATGTTCCTACTGAGATCTGAACCCCTGTTTAACTGATGGCGGTTCTCCAGGATCTAGTCTGTAGTTTTAGTGGCATTGAAAGAAAAACACTTTATGACTTTTATAGATAAATTTTTGTGCCGAATATATTCCTATAACAAAACTGATGACTGTTTTGTCAGGATTTTCTGCTAGAATACATCGGGCCAACATTGTAGGAGCTAAGAACAATTTCCTCATTGGTCTTGCTAGTCTACTTTTTAAACTTTAATCTCTAAAAAAACACTTTTAGAGAGAAACTTGACGAGGATTTTGTGAAAAGGAACTTTATGGGAACCAAGTTTTCAAAGAAAATAAAAAAAAATTTCCTTGAGAAATGCTGTAGTGTCATGATATGTAATTTTAAATGAATTATTCACTTTACCTGATATGACCAAAAAAAAACAGCTTCCATCAGACATCCGAAAGACTGAAAATGAAAAGGTTTTCAAGAAGAAACTGAAGACTTTCGTGTTTTCCAAGTGCTTCACAAATGTAGTTTTGACGATTAACACGGAATACGCTGTGTGATACTCTAAATACTTAGAATGTATACGACAAACACCTCTTGTATGTCCTATAGAAAAAAAAGGTTCTCCTGTGTGATAGGGCCAAGAAAACAGCGCGGAACTTTCCTTTCATATCGTCGAAAGTAATGTATTCCATAATAGTCTACTAAGTAAAGTGTACCTATTTGTGTTTGTTATAACGGGTTTTTTGTTATTGGATTAAACATAATCTTTATCATAGCAAAGTCCTTTGTTGCTGCAATTCACTTCAAACTTTATTTCTTACACATTCACTACGTCAATCCTCAAATTCTTTGCCAGATAGAAACATGGTTATGAAGAAAGTTAATCAAAACTCATTGGAACAGATTGTACTAGATGAAGTTTATTAAATACTTCTGCTATTCTCTTAGAATTTTCACCAAAGGCTAAACACAAGAATTAAGAACAGTGTAATCTAAAAGCTAAGGTAAATGCCCAACTTTCTACGGTATTTTAAATTGCTAAAACATGTAACACCAATATTTGAGCTTAATGAAAGCATCATAAAACAATACTGCAGTGAAAATCTCTCTGAAATAGCAATTTCATTTCCCCCAGATGTTTTTTAAATGTTCCGAGTTGAATTCAAGTTAGAGATCGGGTTTGGTTTATATTTCTTTATGAATACACCAGAAACTTGCTTGGGGAAAGGAATGCATCCTAGTCCTTGCCAGTTATGAACTAATTTATTGTATATAATAAATGTAGACTGGAACTTCAAAATTAGAATGTATTGTTATTAATAGTCTGATAATTAGTCAATCAGTTGAGGATGTCCAGGAAATGTTTATTGGGACAAGAATGTCAAATAAATATCTTGACTGGAATGGTTTTACCTATACGAGTTCTATCTAGACATAATTTGACTCTATTCTAGCTACTTTTCAACTTATCCTTGGTTAAGCTATCCTACCACTTTATTACTAATGTCCTTATGACAACTCTCTCTTTAATATCTATCCATCTATTTATTCTCTTGCTTGAGGGTACAATCAGGCACACTATTCTATTTAATTTCTCTTCCTCTTGTTTTGTTAAAGTTTTCATAGTTTATATAGGAAATATTTATTTTAATGTTACTCTTAAAATATTTTATTTTTCCTTTCCTTTCCTTACTGGGCTATTTTCCCTGTTGGGGCCCCTGGGCTTATAGCATTTTGCTTTTCCAGCTAGGGTTGTAGCTTAGCAAATAATAATAATAATAATAATAATTTGTCACTACCCAAAAATAATTGATATAATATAGACAATTTCGTATTGTTCTATGGGTATCTTGAATTATTCGTTGTTACAACATTACAAACAGAATAGAAATAAGAATATGGTTGTCTTATATAATAAATAATAATCAAAGTTGTTTTAGAATAAATATCCTTCCTAATAAATCCCTGGATACAATAATTTTTGACATACAAGAGGAGAGATTTGAGAAAATTCCTTGCCTCTTGTAATTAGATTACATATATCACAGTTTTTTTTATCTATTTCCTATTCGTTTGCTAATATCATATATTAATATTAAATATATTGACATTCTTTTTAGAAAATTAATGTTAAAGTTTCTCTTTCAAATATATTTACGGAAATAACTAATAATTACAGTAAGATGAAAAAATAATAAAATCTCAAATTCATTCCATATTCCTCAGTTTCTATTAATATTGAATTTGTTGAAAAATTACTCAGCAAATTTGTATTAAATTTTCTCTTTTACATAATATTTACGGAAATGGCTGTAAAAAACAGTAAAAAGAAGAAATAAAATGTCAAATTCATTCCTTGTACCTTGTCTAGTGCTCTAGTGCAGGGGTGCCATTCGTACGATGATTATCGTACATGTACGATTATTTTAGGTCCAGTACGATGTACGATACATACCTTAGGTATATATTATTATTATTATTATTATTACTTACTAAGCTACAACCCTAGTTGGAAAAGCAGTATGCTATAAGCCCAGGGGCTCCAACAGGGAAAATAGCTCAGTGCGGAAAGGAAAAAAGGAAAATAAAATATTCTAAGAAGAGTAACAACAATAAATATCTCCTATATAAACTATAAAAACTTTAACAAAACAAGAGGAAGAGAAATAAGATAGGAGAGTGTGCTCGAGTGTACCCTCAAGCAAGAGAACTCTAACCCAAGACAGTGAAAGTCCATGGTACAGAGGCTATGGCACTACCCAAGACTAGAGAACAGTGGTTTGATTTTGGAGTGTTTAATTAAAAATTATATTAAAACATTTTGAAATAAGTCAATTATGTAACTCCTTAATAATTATATTGAAACTATGTACGATAATTTTGGTTGAAAAACGACAATTTTAAGGCTCATGTACGATAATTCAGTCGAAATAATCTGGCAATCCTGTTTCGATGACAGATCAGTGGCTCAGTTGTAAACAAACCTTAGTGGAGTTCAGTAACTTCAGACTCTTCAGTCCTTATTACACCATAGTTATAATACTACTGTGAAAAGAAGCCCCCACGAAGAAGAAACGGGTAAGAAGGAATCTATTGAATGAACAATTCTCTTATTTAATGCGTATTTACGACTTATTACGGTAGATATAAAGCCATCTATGGTAGCATCTTACGGTAGGCAGGAAGAAATCTATTAATAATTACGAACTATTGTTGATCTGATTTCAAAGTCGAGTATGATTTTTGACTAAGTAATTTATAATTAGGGACTTAAAGATTACTTACTTTTATTTCAACCCCATTTTGTGTATATTAGGCAGGGTTCCTTAGGTTAGGTTAGCTGGGCCTGGGCTACGAAAGCTCCGATCAGTGGGGGCAAATGTAGTTCAGTGGGACAGGCGTAAACTCTCATATTACTTGCCAAGAATAAACACTTCATTAATCAAGGCTAAATCCTGCCAAAATCTAATACCCAATAGTAATACGTTAAAGAGAAACAACAGCGTTTCCATTGGACCACCGAGATCAGTGAACGAAGCTACTATGAGCTACTACGCATTCGGGCGAAAATTATCGCAGTGCGCAAAGGGATGGAGCTTAATAGAATAGGAACGAACTTACGAAGTAACAGGAGCTACTCTCTGTGTGACTGTGAAGATAAAAACGGGACTTTGAAGAAATCTTTATTTACCGATCAGTGAACGAAGCTACTACGAGCTACTACGCATTCGGGCGAAAATTATCACAGTGCGCAAAGGGATGGAGCTTAATAGAATAGGAACGAATGTACGAAGTAACAGAAGCTACTCTCTGTGTGACTGTGAAGATTAAAACGGGACTTTGAAAAAATCTTTATTTACCGCAAGTTAATACATTTTTTTTTACCAGATACAAATTTTAATATCAATAGAGATGGGTGGGATTCTATCGAAATATTACCATTTGGCATTACCTTGCTAGTTGTGAAGTCGACTGGGAAGCGAACGCAGGGTTGAAACTTGTCTTAGGGTAAGACAAGGATGCGGCAGTCTAAGGGGGTAACTAGGTAAAGATGTGGATCCTAAGTTAGGTTAGGTGGGGAGTCTTAGGTTTGGTGGGGTTTACTTCCTTTCAAAATGTGGTTTTTCAGTCATAACTTTTGAAATTTTACACACGGTCTGGAACGAATTACAAAGTCCCTTAGGAGCTGTTGAAAGGCTCCCATAAATGAATTGTATTTTTTCATGTTTCCATTTAAGCATTATATTCATGTCCTCCATGTGTTTTATTTAGTCATAGTTATGCTTTCATATCATAGATTAAGACTTTAATGCATTAGCATAGATGAGTGACTACTGCTCTTACCTACAGTACTGTATTCAAATGTGTTCAGACTTGCATCTAAACTTACTTACTTGTTTACTTGTTTTGGGTTTAAATCCAACCCTCCACTGAAGTCGAGTGAACTACTTCTCGGGCGGGTCCATATTAATCATCTAAACTCACAGTAATTCAAGCTGGCTATACCACTACTGAAGTGGAAAGTTTGGAATAATTCCTGAAATGCTGAAGGAAAAATTTATAATTACTGAACTCCCAGTAGAATTCAGCTTGGAGTAGGTTAAATCTCTTAGAGGTTTAAAGGTCGCTCATGAATGGCAGATGCAAGAGACAGTGACAATTCCCTAGAGACGGATCATATGTGCAAATGATCAGCACCCAAGCTGCCCTCTCACTAATAGGTAGACCTAATAGGCTCCCCCAAACCTTCCCATCCTTAGTTCACCAAGATGGTGAGGTTGCAGATACTACAAGAACCTATTCGAGCTTGAGCGGGTCTCAAACCCCAGTCCTGTAGATTGCCAGGCAGGCACATTTTATATAGGCTACCACAACATTTAACTGACAAATATCTTATCATCAGTTTGTCTTAGGTTCTTTATATTTAAAGAAAAGTAATATTGCCTATGATGTTTCATCATGGCAAAAAATAAGTTTGTTATTTAACTATTTTTTTTTTCCTAGGGACAAGATTTTTTTTTTATTTCTATAGACAAGCTTAGTAAAATTTACAATTATACCAGAAACTGCTGGGTTTCTTATTTTACGAGGCTTCTCTATTCTATTTTGAAGGCTTATGGCTCTTAAAAGTTTTTCATGGGTTAGCATAGACTATAAACACAAATAAAGATATGGAGTAAGATTATACAGTCAAATTCTTCAGTCTTACCTCTGATTTCATTTGTGTGATTTAGGTATTCCTATGTAGTTTGATCAAATAAAGTTTCCAGTTGTTACCAGTTTATTTACTATGTATATATTTCCTTGTTTCATTTCCTCACTGGGCTATTTATCCTTGTTAGAGCCCTTGGGCTTTTAGCATCCAGCTTTTCCAGTTAGGGTTGTAGCTTAGCTAGTAATAATAATGATATAGAGAAGTTTGACAGAATTGGTTAATCTTACAAGTTTATTTAGCATCTAATAGAAAGAAAAATAGATGTGCTAAGTATGGATTTGATTTAAATCATATTGAGTTTACTTAAGTACATACATACATATACCAAAGGCACTTCCCCCAATTTTGGGGGGTAGCCGACAACAACAAGAAACAAAACAAAAAAGGGGACCTCTACTCTCTACGTTCCTCCAGCCTAACCAGGAACTCAGCCGAGTTCAGCTGGTACTGCTAGGGTGCCACAGCCCAACCTCCCACATTTCCACCACAGATGAAGCTTCATACTGCTGAGTCCCCTACTGCTGCTACCTCCGCGGTCATCTAAGGCACCGGAGGAAGCAGCAGGGCCTACCGGAACTGCGTCACAATCGCTCGCCATTCATTCCTATTTCTAGCACGCTCTCTTGCCTCTCTCACATCTATCCTCCTATCACCCAGAGCTTTCTTCACACCATCCATCCACCCAAACCTTGGCCTTCCTCTTGTACTTCTCCCATCAACTCTTGCATTCATCACCTTCTTTAGCAGACAGCCATTTTCCATTCTCTCAACATGGCCAAACCACCTCAACACATTCATATCCACTCTAGCCGCTAACTCATTTCTTACACCCGTTCTCACCCTCACCACTTCGTTCCTAACCCTATCTACTCGAGATACACCAGCCATACTCCTCAGACACTTCATCTCAAACACATTCAATTTCTGTCTCTCCATCACTTTCATTCCCCACAACTCCGATCCATACATCACAGTTGGTACAATCACTTTCTCATATAGAACTCTCTTTACATTCATGCCCAACCCTCTATTTTTTACTACTCCCTTAACTGCCCCCAACACTTTGCAACCTTCATTCACTCTCTGACGTACATCTGCTTCCACTCCACCATTTGCTGCAACAACAGACCCCAAGTACTTAAACTGATCCACCTCCTCAAGTAACTCTCCATTCAACATGACATTCAACCTTGCACCACCTTCCCTTCTCGTACATCTCATAACCTTACTCTTACCCACATTAACTCTCAACTTCCTTCTCTCACACACCCTTCCAAATTCTGTCACTAGTCGGTCAAGCTTCTCTTCTGTGTCTGCTACCAGTACAGTATCATCCGCAAACAACAACTGATTTACCTCCCATTCATGATCATTCTCGCCTACCAGTTTTAATCCTCGTCCAAGCACTCGAGCATTCACCTCTCTCACCACTCCATCAACATACAAGTTAAACAACCACGGCGACATCACACATCCCTGTCTCAGCCCCACTCTCACCGGAAACCAATCGCTCACTTCATTTCCTATTCTAACACATGCTTTACTACCTTTGTAGAAACTTTTCACTGCTTGCAACAACCTTCCACCAACTCCATATAACCTCATCACATTCCACATTGCTTCCCTATCAACTCTATCATATGCTTTCTCCAGATCCATAAACGCAACATACACCTCCTTACCTTTTGCTAAATATTTCTCGCATATCTGCCTAACTGTTAAAATCTGATTCATACAACCCCTACCTCTTCTAAAACCACCCTGTACTTCCAAGATTGCATTCTCTGTTTTATCCTTAATCCTATTAATCAGTACTCTACCATACACTTTTCCAACTACACTCAACAAACTAATACCTCTTGAGTTACAACACTCATGCACATCTCCCTTACCCTTATATAGTGGTACAATACATGCACAGACCCAATCTACTGGTACCATTGACAACACAAAACACACATTAAACAATCTCACCAACCATTCAAGTACAGTCACACCCCCTTCCTTCAACATCTCAGCTTTCACACCATCCATACCAGATGCTTTTCCTACTCTCGTTTCATCTAGTGCTCTCCTCACTTCCTCTATTGTAATCTCTCTCTCATTCTCATCTCCCATCACTGGCACCTCAACACCTGGAACAGCAATTATATCTGCCTCCCTATCATCCTCAACATTCAGCAAACTTTCAAAATATTCCGCCCACCTTTTCCTTGCCTCCTCTCCTTTTAACAACCTTCCATTTCCATCTTTCACTGTCTCTTCAATTCTTGCGCCGGCCTTCCTTACTCTCTTCACTTCTTTCCAAAACTTCTTCTTATTCTCTTCATATGACTGACCCAGTCCCTGACCCCACCTCAGGTCAGCTGCCCTCTTTGCCTCACGTACCTTGCGCTTTACTTCCACCTTTTGCTCTCTATATTTTTCATAGTTCTCTATACTATTACTCTGCAGCCATTCTTCAAAAGCCCTCTTTTTCTCTTCCACTTTTACCTTCACTCCTTCATTCCACCATTCACTGCCCTTCCTCATGCTGCCTCCAACAACCTTCTTGCCACATACATCACTTGCAATCCCAACAAAATTTTCTTTTGCTAACTTCCACTCCTCCTCTAAATTACCAGTTTCTCTTACTCTCACCTCGTCATATGCCATTTTCAACCTTTTCTGATATTTACTTTTTACCCCTGATATTTACTTAAGTATATTTAGAAATTTTCTTGTCTCCTAATGTCACTCTTTTCCTTTTGTTTTTTCAGGTACATTGATAAATCTGCAGATAAAATGACATTATCATTTAGCGCGAGCAATCTCTCCTGCCATTAAACAACAGCTTTGGATGCATTTGAGACTCGCAGATCAATAGATTTGTACTTCATATTGTTTTAGTTTTTCTTTGAAAGGCTGGGATTGTAAAATAAAAAAGATAGCCACCATTAAAAAAGATAGCCACCATGTAAATACAATACCACCGATCTCACTGAACTAATTAATATATGGCCTTTTTCAATATTAAACTTACCCGATAATCATGTAGCTGTCAACTCCGTTGCCCGACAGAATTCTACGGAAGGGATACGCCAGCGATCGCTATACAAGAGGGGGGTGTACTCACAAGCGCCACCTGTGGCCAGGTACTGCAGTACTTCTTGTTGACACCACTTCAATTTTTCCTCTGTCGTGCTTCCGGCAAGACGTTCATGGATACCCTTATAATTTTGGAGTCTTGTTCACGGTTTTTGGTGAAGTATTGCTCTAAGATTTCAGCTTTCGCTATTCAGGAAGTTTTATTATTAGCTTAGCTAGCTTTTGGAATTAATTTGATTAATTATGGTGACGAAGAGAGTATGAACTCTGTTTCACCTTTAAATGGCCGACCCTTCCCTTAGACGGAAGTGTTGGTGTCTAAGAGAGTATAGACTCTCTTTCTTAATTTTGCTCACAAAAGTTATAGATTTATTTTATATCTCTCCGCCATTTATAGGCCTCTTCGATTAACTTCCTTTTTTATAAAATTATTAAATTAATTTTTATATTTGTTTATATTCGACCTTTCCTAATAGTAGGCGGTCTTTTCTTGTGCCGAAGTTAATTAACATTGAGCCCGTCATTTCGGTTTTACCTGTTAACATATTATGCTATTTTAATGTTTTTGAAAGAATTTCTTTGATAGTCTCGTACTGTTTCAAAGTTGAACTAACGTTTTGTTTTGTCTCTGCAGTTGTTGACGTTCAGAACGTTCAACTTGCGCTCTATCGTTACGATAGAGAGAGAATTTTCACGGTGTCACGTTGCAGTAAGAGTAAACCGTTTATAACGTTTTGTTCATTCTTTCTTAGCTTAATGGTTTTAATTCTAATAAAGGAACTTGGGAAATCTTTCAGTTTTTTTCCTTTAACAATAATATGTTTTAACGAGTATATATGATTGGGCTCTTCTCTCAGGTTCTTAGTCAAGAGAGAGAGAGAGAGTGAGATAGAGACGGAGGGAGAGAGAGCTGGATAAACGTTTCGTTCAAGCGAGTAACGTTGTTATCGTTTTTGCTCTTCTCCCTAGTCTCTTTAGGGGAAGAAGGTAAACGTTTCTAGAGTTTATTCTTGTTCTCAAGCTTTATGCGGTGAGAGATTTTAAACGTAGTTTATTTGATCTAGTGTTTAGTCTCTTTCCAGCCACTGAATTATTTATCTTTCATCAGATTTTTCTGTTACATTGTAATTCTGTTTTCGCAATTACTAACTTTAAAAGAAGGATAGAATTGCGTGTTTCAGGTACAAACCACTTAAAGTTTCGAGTTCAGTGAAATAAGTGCAAACAGAAATTCAAAAGTGATAAGTGATTAGCGCAAAGTGTGTCAGTGTTGTGCGTGAGGGTACTTCTTGCGTGCCAGTCGTCCTCCCAGTCCGGGACCTCTTGCAAGCTCCCAAGCCCAGGGGAGAAGCAATGTCGAAGGGCAAAAGGGTTCGGCAGGCCTTGATCGGCGCACAGAAGTATCCTCGGTGGTTGCGGGCGTGTCTTACAGAGACCGTCACTCCCACCCGCAGACGATTGAGCCCTTATTTTACTCGTCTGCAGAAGAAATTTCGGGGAGATAACGCTGGACTCAGGTCTCAAGACCTCTTAAACGTAAAGTCCAGACCTCTAGAGTTCAACAACCCGGATGCAGTCATTGGGTTAGCTCTGACTCTCCGCAGTCATCAGGTGACTGCACACCTCCTAAGAGAGGTAAGGTGATGCCGCAACAGACCTCATCTTCTGTTAAGGCTTTGCCTCAGCAGACCTTAGCGTCTGCCGACCCCAAGATGACTTTGCTGCAGTCCATGCAGTCACAGCTTGCGGTCTTAATGCGTGAGTGTCAGGCTGAGAAGGTTACACCTCCTCCTGCGATCGCTCCGCCTCACCGCAGTCCAGTCTGCCAGGCGTACGATGTTGAGGTTCCTCAGGATACCTTACCGCGTACTGAGTTGCCAGTTACCAGCGGTGTGCTGTGCAGCAACCTCCGCCTTCCTTAAGGCAACCTCAGCAATGGGAGCAGGAATCTTATGCCTTACTTCCTCCGCTTCCGCTTGCGGTTCCACCAGCGAGGCAACAATCTCTTGAGGTACGACAACCCAACCCTCCTCAAGGCAAGAGCCTCAACTCCTTAGGCTAGCACCTCAGGAACCTCAACTCGCGAGACAAGAACTGCGTTCTGCGCAGCCGCTACCTCAACTCTCGCAGCTCACACCTCAGGAACCTTAACTCGTTCCTCAGGAACCTGCTACTGCGCATCCGCAACCCTTACAGCAAGCGCAACTCTTGAGGCAGCAACCTCATGCTATGAGTCAGCCACCTCAACGCATGCATCTGCCACTTTCTCCTCAACTTGAGCCTCTTCCCATTCAACTTGGGAATAACAAATGACAATAATAACACCTCATTACTTTCATAACTTGCATTTGTAATCATATACATGTATGCCTACACAAACATTATGATAATGGAGGTTATTTGTATTACTTATATAAAAATATATATGTATTCCTTGCAATATATTTTTAACAAAATCGCAAAATATGGCAAAAATATCTTCAAAACAAAAATGAATCATGATTTATGAATGTAAGGTAAATATTATGTTGATATTAAACCCCATGCAAGCATGCATGAAGTAATGCAGTGTTGCCAACAGGGCGAGTTTCCCTTTCCTGAGGTGAAGTAGATTATAGTACATTTAGTGTAGCTTAATTCTACGATTATCATGCCGGCTATCAAATTCATCAACAAAACAGTCTAAATCAATTCCCTCGGCACGTGCACTTTCAATGGACGGTAATGCGATATTACTCACTCTAGCACTGGTCATGGAATTTCTGAGAAATGTTACACGCCATGCAACACGCTCTGCTTACCTTACAGCATGCTCTACATACAGCATGCTCTGCATACAACATGCTCTGCATACCTTACCGCATGCTCTGCATACAGCATGCTCTGCATACAGCATGCTCTGCATACAGCATGCTCTGCATACAGCATGCTCTACATACAGCATGCTCTGCATACAGCATGCTCTGCATACAGCATGCTCTGCATACAGCATGCTCTGCATACAGCATGCTCTGCATACCTTACCGCATGCTTCTCAGTCATACATCTTTGGTTGTTGCCAACTCACTAGACTGTCAAGCAGTTTCATAACGTTGCCTTCTAGTCTGCTGCTTTTGCACCAGTGAAACCCTCACTGAGAGAACTTAGCTTTTCTCGGATATGGTCCCTGTAGATGAGAAAGTGCTTTTCTCCCTCCTTCTGATATTCCCTTGAGGACTCTGTCATTTGGAGAGGAGCCTTTAGCTGCGTAGCCTCCTATGGACTTTTATTTAAGCATAACATGCTTCCAGGGAAGGTAATGGTTCCACTTCAGTCGCTAACCCCGTCTGTTACCACACCTGCTCCCATAGACCTTGAGCTGTGTTGCAAGACATGCAGTCCAAGCTTAGTCCTTGTTAGAGGATTTTTTGTTTACGGAGTCAGTGTGTCACTGGGAAGACGTTCAACAACCAGCAGAAGTGACTTGTTGTGACGCAGTGCGGCAACCTCAGCAACCCGATAAGGAGTTGTCTGTACGACCCAGACAGTCTAGACAGCTTCGGGTTGTCACTGTACTTCCTCGCTTCCCCATGGTTGACAGTTCACAGACTGTGCAGCAGTACCATGATCTTATGTCCGGCTCCGTCAGACGACTAGCTTTTAAGAGCTCCCACAAGTCGTCGCTGTCTGGAGATTCTCAGATGGACTATGGATCTGACCAAGGAACTGGGCCTCCTGGTCAATTTTGAGGAGTCTCAGCTCGTCCCATCCCAGACCATTGTCTCCCTGGGTATGGATCTTCAGAGTCGAGCTTTTCGGGCTTTTCCGTCGGCCCCAAGGATCTTCCAAGCCCTAGAATGCATCCAGAGCATGCTGAGAAGGAACCGATGCTCAGTCAGGTAGTGGATGAGTCTAACAGGGACACTTTCATCGCTGGCCCTGTTCATCGTGTTAGGGAGACTCCACCTCCCCCCCTTCAGTATCATCTAGCTGCTCACTGGATAAAGGACATGACGCTAGAGACGGTCTCAGTTCCTGTTTCCGAAGAGAGGAGGTCTTCTCTCGCGTGGTGTAAGAACAGCTTTCTTCTCAAGGAAGTCTACCTTTGGCTGTTCAGAAACCCGACCGCCGTCTCCTCTCGGACGCATCAGACACGGGCTGGGGTGCGACTTTGGACGGACAGGAATGCTCGGGAACATGGAATCAGGAGCAAAGGACACTTCTCATCAATTGCAAGGAGTTGTTGGCGGTTCTTCTGGCCTTGATAACTTCAAGTCCCTCCAGCTTAACAAAGTGGTGGAGGTGGACTCTGACAACACCACAGCCCTGGCTTACATCTTCAAGCAGGGAGGGACTCTTTCGTGAAGTTGTTCTAGATCGCAAGGGACCTCCTCATCTGGTCTAAAGATCGAAAGCTCACGCTGGTAACGAGGTTCATTCAGGGCGGTATGAATGTCATGGCAGATCACCTCAGCCGGAAGGGTCAGGTCATCCCCACAGAGTGGACCCTTCACAAGAATGTTTGCAGCAGACTTTGGGCCCTGTGGGGTCAGCCAACCATAGATCTGTTCGCTACCTCGATAACCTAGAGACTCCTGTTGTATTGTTCTCCGATTCCAGACCCAGCAGCAGTTCACGTGGATGCTTTTCTGCTGGATTGGTTCCATCTCGACCTGTATGCATTCCCGCCGTTCAAGATTGTCAACAGGGTACTTCAGAAGTTCTCCTCTCGCAAAGGGACACGGCTGACGTTGGTTGGCTCCGCTCTGGCCCGCGAGAGAATGGTTCTTAGAGGTACTGCAATGGCTGGTCGACATTCCCAGGACTCTTCCTCTAGGAGTGAACCTTCTACGTCTACCTCACGTAAAGAAGGTACACCCAAACCTCCACGCTCTTCGTCTGACTGCCTTCAGACTTTCGAAAGACTCTCAAGAGCTAGGGGCTTTTCTAAGGAGGCAGCCAGAGCGATTGCCAAAGCAAGGAGAACATCCACTCTCAGAATCTATCAGTCTCAAGGGGAAGTCTTCCGTAGCTGGTACAAGACCAATGCAGTTTCCTCAACCAGTACCACTGTAACCCGGATTGCTGACTTCCTGTTATATCTAAGGAAAGTAAGATCCCTTTCAGCTCCTACGATCAAGGGTTACAGAAGTATGTTGGCAGCGGTTTTCCGCCACAGAGGCTTGGATCTTTCCATCAACAAAGATCTACAGGACCTCCCTAGGTCTTTTGAGACCTCAAAGGAACGTCGGTTGTCCACTCCAGGCTGGAATCTAGACGTGGTCCTAAGGTTCCTTATGTCATCAAGATTTGAACCTCTCCAATCAGCCTCTTTTTAGGACCTCACATTAAAAACTCTTTTCCTCGTGTGCTTGACAACAGCTAAAAGAGTAAGTGAGATCCACGCCTTCAGCAGGATCATTGTTTTCACATCTGAAACGGCTACATGTTCCTTGCAGCTCGGTTTTTGCTAAACGAGCTTCCTTCACGTCCTTGGCCTAAGTCGTTCGAGATCCCAAGCCTGTCCAACTTGGTGGGGAATGAACTGGAGAGAGTACTTTGCCCAGTTAGAGCTCTTAGGTACTATCTAAAAAGGTCTTAACCTTTACGAGGACAATCAGAAGCCTTATGGTGTGCTATCAAGAAACCTTCTTTTCCAAGTTCTAAGAACTCAGTTTCTTACTATTCAGGCTTCTGATTAGGGAAGCACATTCTCATCTGAAGGAAGAAGACCTTGCTTTGCTGAAGGTAAGGACACATGAAGTAGGAGCTGTGGCTACTTCAGTGGCCTTCAAACAGAGCCATTCTCTGCAGAGTGTTATGGATGCAACCTATTGGAGAAGCAAGTCAGTGTTCGCATCATTCTATCTCAAAGATGTCCTGTCTCTTTACGAGTACTGCTACACCCTGGAACCATTCGTAGCAACGAATGCAGTAGTAGGCGAGGGCTCAGCCACTACATTCCCATAATCCCATAACCTTTTAACCTTTCTCTTGAATACCTTTTTATGGGTTGTACGGTCGGCTAAGAAGCCTTCCACATCCTTGTTGATTTGGCGGGTGGTCAATTCTTTCTTGAGAAGCGCCGAGGTTAAAGGTTGTGATGAGGTCCTTTAGTATGGGTTGCAGCCCTTGATACTTCAGCATCTTAGAGTTGTTCAGCCTCCTAAGAGGAACGCTGCGCTCAGTAAGGAAGACGAACTTATTTAAGGCAGAGTAATGGCTCAAGTCGACTTCCTTACCAGGTACTTGTAATTTCATTGTTATTTTGAATAACTGATAATATGAAATACGGGATACTTAGCTTCTTGATATACATGTACACTGGTTTTCACCCACCTCCCTGGGTGTGAATCAGCTACATGATTATCGGGTAAGTTTAATATTGAAAAATGTTATTTTCATTAGTAAAATAAATTTTTGAATATACTTACCCGATAATCATGATTTAATTGACCCACCCTTCCTCCCCATAGAACCAGTGGACCGAGGAAAAATTGAAGTGGTGTCAACAAGAAGTACTGCAGTACCTGGCCACAGGTGGCGCTTGTGAGTACACCCCCCTCTTGTATAGCGATCGCTGGCGTATCCCTTCCGTAGAATTCTGTCGGGCAACGGAGTTGACAGCTACATGATTATCGGGTAAGTATATTCAAAAATTTATTTTACTAATGAAAATAACATATTTTTTTATATATATGATATTAGGTGATTTCATTTGCAATTCTGCAATGAGAGTAGCTTGAATTTAACCTCTGTTCATAACTATGTCTCAGCTCCAACTTGAGCATTTAAGAAACAGTCAAAGAATTTTCTATGCGACATTATGTCAAAGGGAAAAAATTTTTTCCAACTACTGTTATCATTTGGCAACCAATTTTTTTAATGCTTTGGTAAGTCACTTCCATTTCAGAATCTAGAATAAACAGTTGTGTAGCTATGTTATAATTCTAGCATGGTGATTGTAAATTATACAACTACACACATATAGATAGTTCTTGTCATTGATATCAAAATCAGATCACAGTATATGTAAAAGGTTCATTTATTGTAGTGTGACCTTGAAGGTTTAGCCATAATATTCCTTCGCTATGTAGATCTTAGCCCTTTAGAATATCAGTTTAACCGAGAGAATATAAGAACAATGACCAATGTGTCATTCATACTTTTAAGTGCTGAGTCAATGAAAAACTTTCTTGTGTCTCTGCAGAGGGCAGAACCGCCTGTACAGATTACACTATTTACCTTTATGATTCCTTGATGGTGCAGTCTTCCACAACCTTTGAATTCTGTAAGGCAAACTACAGACGATAGAGAAGTCAAAAGCCTTGTCACCCCATAGGGAATTAGAGCATTTAAACCACAGATCATGGAGGAGTTACAAGCCCTGGTCCCCTCCATAGGAGGTTAGTGGCATCATCGCACCTTGCATGATGTACTCTAAGCATTACCTTTGGCTCCTAGTGGCACTCAGTATACTTTATATCCTTTACTTTAGCTCCATTCCCACCTCCTTTCTTCCATCTTGATGTTCAAAGTCTTCTAAAGTTTACCTCCTAGTGTAAATGCAGGGTTTTTCCCAGTGGCACTTGGGGGCCGAATGGTCTCAACGTCCCCGGGGCTGGGCTATATAGCCCAAATTCATAAATCCAATACAAGTTTTAACCCTTTACCCCCAAAGGACGTACTGGTATGTTTCACAAAAGCCACCCTTTACCCCCATGGACGTACCGGTACGTCCTTGCAAAAAAATGCTATACAATTTTTTTTTTTTTCATATTTTTGATAATGTTTTGCGAAAATTCAGGCATTTTCCAAGAGAATGAGACCAACCTGACCTCTCTATGACAAAAATTAAGGCTGTTAGAGCAATTTAAAAATAAATATACTGCAAAATGTGCTGGGAAAAAAATAACCCCTTGGGGGTTAAGGGTTAGAAATTTCCAAATAGCCTAGGGGTAAAAGGGTTAATTTATTTCATACTATTTATATTGCTTAGCCTAAGCTAGGAACTTTTTAGTAACCTTGTACTGAACATATTCTCTTAAATCAAATGTGATAATTCAATGTAAACATAAGAAGTGGTGGCACCTGGCACTTCATTGGAATTTAGTTTCGATGATAAAGTCTTATGCAGTTAGTTGTAGTGACCTTTGTCCAGTATCTACAAGAATATCCACAAAGATCCACATTATCAGTAAGGGAAGTCTTCAAAATACCCACACCAACAAATCCTTCTCTGTTTGGGATTATCTGTGTCACCTGACCTCCCTTCGTCAGAAAGATAGAATTAATCTCCATTTGTGAAATCCCAAGATGTGTGAAGAATTACGTCATTAGCATTTTCTTTTTACTAATAAGCAATTTCAGGATATCTATAGCTTATTTGGGCATACAGTAGGGTTTGATAAGATATTACCCCAAGAACAAATTGAGTGATTCAACAACACGTTTCTGGTACTCATTTAGATCAGGGTACCTACTGGGGTAATAGGGTCAAAGAGACGGATCCTCACCCGGGTTCCATAGTAGATTAGCCAATTTGGTCGACTTGTTAGCCTTTTTCTTTCACACGTGTAAGCTCTAATTGGCCGTTCACTTGGTTACAGGTGACTTTACCTTGTGGTGCATGGGTCTACCTTGTTTTATGCTCTGGTATCAGTCTTTTTTTTTTTTTTTACATACATCAGCCTAACCCAAAGCACTATAAGGGTATTCCAGTGTGGATGTGAAAGTCGTGATCGTAGAAGAGAGGAGAGGATGCCTCCTCTTGGCACAACGATCAGAAGATAAGAGACGCAAGCCATTTGGCAGCGCGTATGGCTGTCGTGCAGTGGGGTTGCTTAGCATCCTGTTATACAATCAAACTTTTTTTTATTTTTGATTGTCTGGTCGTAGAAAAAGAGACAAGGAGTAAGCCATTTAAGTGACTTGGAAGTTTGTCTCCACGTGGGAATTAATCTACATTTGGGGTGCTCTCCCGTTTCCCTAGACTTGGGGCGGGGGTGGGGAAGCTGAACATGACCGGGACATTCTTCTGAAATGAAAAGATGGTTGCTGGGTGAGAAACAAATGCCCAGGTGTTAGTAATGGGTCTCGGTGGGCGACGTGTCGTCAGTTAATAGACAAATTCAGCATTGGAAGCACTTCGTCTTTTTCAATAGTCTCTCCCTTATACTCTACACACTTTAGTCTGTGCCTTACATGTTACTACACGGACCCTAGGGGAGTAAAGACAATAGTTTGTTGGTTACTACACTGACCCTAGGGGAGTAAAGACGATAGTTTGTTGGTACATGTCATACTGGATTTTCTCTTCTGCCATCACAAGATAATCTTTTGGAATAGCATAGCATTTTCTCCTTAAAAAGACATTTCATGCATGTTATATAATTTATTTGATATTCAGTAACGTACTATATAGAAATTGTTTAACGAGTTTTCTTTTATTGCAGCGTGATTGGAGAAAAATGGCAGATGAAGAAGGTCAAAATGCAGAAAAGCCAACGTTTACGAATCCATTTTTGCTCCCTTCCTCATCATCAGGGGCCAGGCAAACGACGACAGCATCAGAATCCAGCGGCAAACAAAGGCCGCTTGGCGCGGTAACTTCACGCGCATTTACGCCAACGGGAAATATCTTTCCAGGCTCTTCCACCACTTTTTCAACCAGTTCAAGTAAGCTGTCTGTCGCATCCACCCCATCAACGGCATTTCAATCTCCTAGTTTCAAACCTTTTGAGTCGGGAGCATCATTTAGCAATGTTCCACCCAGATCAGGTGGGATGTTCGGAGCAGACAGCGGCTTATTTAAATCCGGTATGTATACCTTTCCTGTATTTGGTGGAGAGAAGAAAGGTAGTTCTGGTGATGGTGGATTTAGTAAAGCGAGCGCAGAGCCTGGCCATGAGATTGCAACGAGTGGCAAAGCCGTATCAAGTAACTTGGGTTTTGGGGCTTATAGTTCTGGATTTGACAGCACTTCTAAAGCGGGAACTATGAGTAAAAGTGTGCCCCTTGTTTTTGGAGAAAGGTCTAGTAATACAGGAATGCCAAGTACTATTCCAGTGGGTGAAAATGTTACATCCGTCTCTTCGCCTGCAGTAAATGTATTTGGAGGTCTACCTGGCTCTGGTGTCGGTAAAAGCGAGATTGGTAAAAAACCAAATGTTTTTGGTGGAGCGCCAAACCCTTCGATATTTCAATCGTCACTGTCAGGAAATATGGGAAATCCCGGCAGTGCGTCTTCTTCGGCCTTTACCCTTTTTCGGGGTTCGGGATCTGCATCCGAGACCAAATCGGTAATGTCCGCGGCTGGCGTGCCTCCTATATTTGGCGGAACTAGCTCCTCTGCCTCGTGTATCACTTCACTGAGTGGTTACAATGCCGCCCCTTTGCCTAGTATCTTTGGGGGCAAAGTTGAAGGAACTAAACGAGGGTCAGTGGTGACATCCACTCCCAACGTCTTTGGCAGTATCACTGGGAGCACAGCTTGTTTCACAAGTGTTTCTTCTAGTAATCCCAGGCTCTTTGGTGGTATACCTAGCGTTGCTATAACTAGTATTCCAAGCAGAGTTTCCACTGTTCCGTTCGTTACAAGCGCCACTACAGCATCCAATCTGGGCGCTGCTACAGCATCCAATCTAGACGTCGATGTTGGTGCTAGTCCTGCTTCAGCCATGGTGTTTAAGCTCCCCAGCACTACTTCGGAAACCCTAGCGACCAGTCCCGCAACATTTCCAGAAACGTCTCCGGCTCCCAGCATTTTTGGAGGACAGACTACGAGCGTAACTGGTAGCATGCCAACAACCACCTTAAATGAACCTTCTAGTAAGGTGCCTGAATCAACTCTTGCATCAAATTCGTCAGCAAGTAAAGACCAGTCTACTCCGTCGGGTGTTTTTAAAGCTTTCGAGGGAACATCAAAAGATAAATCTTCATCATTCAAATCAGTGTTTACTCCTTCTACCAATGTATTTGGTGGGATTAAGAGTTCAAAGGAAACTGAAAGTAGTTCTGAGCTGTTACATGATCACAAAATGGATTCACCAAAATTTACACCAGCCTTTGGTTCGACAGAAATGTCCAATGAATCTGGTATGGCATCAGTGAAGCCAGAAATCACAATTATGGACTCAGCGCAAGAAGAAGAGAACACTTATTCCGAGCAACCAGAACCTGGAGAAATAGAACTCGAACCTGGAGAAATAGCGCCAGAACCAGAAGAAGTAGATCCTTCGTTGATTGAAAGCCAAAATCAAACGAGTGTTACTGAAACAGGCAGCAGTGATGTAGATAAAGGTAAGCAGTTAGACGATTTGTTGGGTATATTACAGAAAGAGGATCCTAAGTTAACTCCAACTACAGCCCCTTGCCCTCCACAGTACGAAAAGAAGGACCTGACGAAGATCATCATCGCGCAGATTCCCGACTCGTGCATGGATAAAGATATTATTAAAACACATTTTCAGAAGTTTGGCACAGTAAAAAGAGTGTTTCTTAACCAGAAGTCAAACCAGGCTACTGTGCAGTACCAGGACCACAAAGGAGCCTCCAGGGCCAAGAGAAAGGGTCAGAAAATTCACCCGAACCTGCCGGAGGTCAAAATATTTTACGGGACCCCAGTGAGACGAAGGAGCGAAGACGGCGGCAGCAACGACGCCATGCTGTCGAAGAGAAAGGCGATTAAAACCCTTCAGCAAACTCATCCTTCAAGTGACTCCAAGCTTGCAGGCGATTTGGATCCTTACGTACCCCTTGAAAGACCAAGTACCAGAGGTCAAAGTTCTCAAGCAGTGCCGAATGTGTTTGTTCCTGGGAAATTTTCAAAAGTGTATAAGAAGTCTCCCGAGGAGAAAAAGAAAGTCAAAACACCGAGTCGACTCTCGACAGAATTTCGACCTCGTACAATGTCTCCTCAGGCAACACCTAGGATTGGATCTCCCAAGACCACTCGGCTGGAATCGCCAAAACCTGCAAAGTTGAAACTAGAAGAAAAATTGAAGGCGATGAGTAGACCCGTTTCTCCTGCTAGAGAGCACGATGTGTTTGCAGAGACCAAAAACCTAAAAGCCGTTTTGGAATTGCAGGCGCTGACTTCGAACGATAGGCATACTGTGCTTAAGGCACGCGACAAATTGATGAGAAACGAGAGGAAAAAGAGGCTGGACATTAAGAAAGCCGCTAATTTAGATGCTGGTTGCCCCGACATGTGTCCGGAGTTCGAGAGATATATGAGGGACGTTCAGAACGATCTGAGCTCTTACGAAGTAACCAACGGCGCATTGGACCACAAACTGGTTGTGAAGAAATTTTCTAGAAGCAGTGCCGATAAGGAGGAACCCCTACCTCATGAACTGAGGCCCGGACCTGTGCTTCTGAAAACCATGGATTTTTTGGTTTGCAACATAATGGTTCTTTGCGACAAAGCAAGCACGGATATCGGAATTTGGTACAACTACTTGTGGGACAGGACCCGTGCCATCCGTAGCGACATAACCCAGCAGCAGCTGACGGATGGTGTGGCAGTCACTATCATCGAGAGATGCGTTAGGTTCCACATTTATGCGGATGTACATCTCTGCCAGGAAAGCCCGGATGTGTTTGACAGAAAGCTTAATACGGAAAACTTAACAAAGAGCTTGCAGACGCTCAAAGAATTATATAAAGACTTGGCTGAATTAAATAAAAACTTTCCTTCAGAATCTGAATTTAGGGCCTATGAAATGCTTCTAAATCTAAATGATGGTGAGAAAATTGTGCATCAATATTCGCAGTACAGAGATGAAGTCCAGAAGTCATCTGATGTTATATTTGCTCTCAAAGTGTTTTTGGCATTAAAATCCAATAACTTCGTCAAGTTTTTTAAACTCATCAGAAGCGGTACATATCTTCAAGGCTGTATCCTACACAGATACTTCCCTCAGGTTCGATCAAAAGCCCTAGATATCTTTGTAAAGGCTTACGCCATCTCAAAACGAGTTAGCATACCTCTGTCGTACATCATTAAAACTCTGGGCTTTGAAGACAAGAACGATGCAGTGGGTTATTTAAACTATCATGGCATCACAGTCGACAGAGAAAATGTCATGTTGGACAAGAACTTATTTTATCTCCACCCAGAAGGACAGCCGCCAGTAACCCGACCCACCAGATTGATTGAAAGCAATAGGCTCTTCTCTGTGGTAGAAGTCATACAGGGGGGCCCAATGCCCGAGAATCCTCTACACACTTACGTTCCCCACGATAGCTTCGACAAGGACGGGTACCTAAACCCCGACGCTAGAGACGCGTCCGACCAGCAGAAGAAACTGAAGTCCCTGATCTCGGGTCCCGTCGTACCCCGAGATCAAGCGTTGGCGCTCGGCGACGAAGAGACTCCTCCTGCCGACACACCCCAGGAGCCAATTCTCGAATCGAGTCAGCCGGTTACGCACGAAGCGGAGGGTATGTCTGATCACGACTATATGACTTTCATAAAAGACGCGTACAGCATGATCACCTCGAGTGTCGTAAGCGAGCTGTCGGTAGACGTTGCGAAGAAGGCCATTAAGAGTGTCACTAAGGAGAAATTGCAGAAACTCGTTTCGAAAGACATTCTCTTAGAATGCATTAAAGAAGAAGTGAAGAAGGTCGCTAAAAGCTCTCATGATGAAGTAAGTTTGGAAATTAGAGAGAGAGAGAGGAAGGAAATAGAGAAAGCTGAGAAGAAGAGAAGAGAGCTGGAAGAGTTACAGCGTCGTGCCAGTGTCCTACTTTGTAATGAATACATCGCCGAGTTTCTTCCGAGGTTAGTGAAGCAGGTCTGCCAGGAATCTGTCGGCGAGGTCGAACGCGAACTGGAGCTGAAAGTTCATGCTGCCCTTATGAAAGAACTTCCAGCGTCGTTGGTCTCGGAAGTTGTGCACGATGAAGCTCTGAAAGTGGCCACCATAGTTACTTTGGAAATGGAAAGAGAGCTGGAGGAAAAAGTTGAAAAATTGCAGCAGAAGATTAGGTTAAGAAAAGTTAAAGAATATTTCCGAAAATGGAAAAAAGTAGTGATTCGAATAAGGAGACGGAAGCAAGCTCAAGTCACGTTCCCGGCTTCGGCCTCGCAGCTCGATATTTACGAACAAAATAAGGCTTTCTCTTGGGGATACAAGAGAAAATTATCAGAGAACGTCAGTGCAGAAAATCTCCTGAAGCGTAAATTGGCCTTCACTGAAACGTCTGCAAAGATGTTAATCCGAAATGATCTCATGAAGTCGGTTGCCTGGTATCCCCTGCCAATAGTAAGGGAAATGAGGAAAGAAATCGAGAGGGTATCCCTATCAGACAACATATTGAAACACTACTTCAAGGTCTTAATTTGTAACTGCAGTAATTCAGAGTTTACCGTACTGCACTGGCTCCGGTCCAAACTGAGTTGCATGGAAGACGCTGACGTGGAAAAGAAACTCGAGTTTACTTCGAGCTTTTACTCTAAACTGACGGGACAAGAGTATGCATTTGTATTCCTTGAGGTTTCCCCAAATGCATTGTCCAAGGATGTTTTTAAAGGTACTTCAGCAGTGCTGTTCGTCACGCAGGGGTTAACCACTCAAGACCCGGCATATGCAAGCGTGAAATGTTGGATCAAAGAAAACAAAGATGTCCCTTACAAAGTGATAAGTGAAGGAGGCTCCTTCGGGGAAGATTGTTGGGAATTGAACGAGGAAGAGATCCTGATCCCCGAGACATCGGAGAGGTTAATGAATGTGATACTTGATTTGTGGAATAGGCACGCTGGAAGGATCCAGGTTTCTATGTCTCGTTTGAACAGTCTTGTTCTTGGATTTGCTGCAACTTATTACATCCAACCTTCCGTTCTCAAGCAGCAGGAAAGAAGTTTCGATGGGAAGTCCCCCCTCGGCCCGATGACGTACGTCGATTTATATAATTCTGCCGTACAGTTTTTGGTCGAAGTATTTGCAGATGATGATTTGTCCCGTTTAGACTGGCCCCCTCCTGAATTAAGTCATTTAGATCAAATTCTACCGCCTTCTTGGAATAATGAAGACATGGGACACATAAGAAACATTATCAAACAGTTGAAACTCCCAGTATTACAAGTTGATGGATTTATGCCTTGGGAGCAGATTGTTAGGACTCTTTATGCCTATGTGGGGCAGGTATCACAGCCTGAATCGCTCAGCCACGTGCTTTGGTCTCAGATCAACAGCCTCTTGACAAAGACATTAGAATTCCTCAAATCTCTCTTCAATTTAGAGTTCATGAGTCCTGACACAGAAGTTAACATACTGCATATTCCTTGGACTGAAATTATAAATGCATGTGTATCCTACAAGTTGGGCATCTTACCCGACATCCCAGTCTACTATCAAGCGACGAAACTCAGGTCTTTTGATTTCCCCAAGGGGTGGTGGGAAGCGTGCGATTACTCGGACCCCACGTGGAACGACATCTCCTACGGGAAACAGAGTTCAAGAAAGCGCAAGGACGAAGAAGACGTTAATCCCAAGAATGCCAAGATTCCATCACTTTCGACCGAGCTTTTGTCTGATATTATCAAGGAAAAGGAAAAGTACATAGAGTTTCAGAGGAGACTTGAAGATGCCCTGGAGGAGCATGATCTTTCAATTGAGGACTTCGAAGAAGGGACGCAGCTCGAGTCGGATGATCCAGGCAGTGAAGAGGATCCCGATCCCAACGAGGAGGTTATCCAATACTCGGAACTGTCGAGTTCCATTGCTAAAGAAAAAGAAAAATGTGAATTATTTCAGAAAAAGCTCGAGAGTATATTGGGGGATGGGGAGGACCTACGTTTTCTTTTTAAGCAGTGATTCTTTGCCTGTGTTGGACAGTATGGAAATCTTTAGTTATTTTAGAACATAGTTTATCAGTGACCCTCTTTTAAGGAATGGAAATTTGAACCACTCATAAAACATTAGAGGAGACATTCTTAAAAGTGCTTAGTGTTTTTTTTTTTTTCGTTTATATTGTATGCTAATACAAGATTGGTATGATCATGTTTCTTATTTTTGGCTATGTACTGAAAATTAGTTACATTAAGAGTGACATAATGCGACTCATATTCTTATTATGTGATGGTTAATATGATGTTTACTGTACTTCAAGTCCCTGACTTCATTGAGAAGAAGAATGTTGTTTTATGTATTATTTTATATATGGTATTGCCTCGTCTTTTCAGAGAGAGACATGTGTTTCCGTAATATAGTTGACTGACCTTGAAACATATTTGCCAACAGAAATTTTGTTTTGTGTTTTGAAGTGTTATTGTTTCTGGTAAAATACTGGAATGTGCATCAAATTAGGTTATGATATTTCATTCTATTTTTGTATGATATAAGATATTCAATCGGTTGATTTCTATTTTGAAAATTTATACAAGTAATTACCTATTTTTACTTCATTTTTTTATGTACAAAATACAATATTATAGAAATAATGGTGGTAAAATTTTGCATCCTCTCTTAGTAAATTATTTACTTTATATATTGGAGTACATAGTTTTGTTAAACGTCCTGGTACTTTTAAATTAGCCTCTTTTCTGTTGTTTAGGGGTTGTGATAGAGGTAAAAAAGCAGCTTTACCTCTACCATCTTAATATTACACATCTCAAAAGTATGTGTTTCAAGGTAACAAAGGTCTCGTGTCCAGCTTTTTCACATCTCACACTAAGCACATTAAAAAATTTATGACAATTGAAAACACAATATGACAAATGGCTATGCCTTTATTTCTTGCAACATAATAATATAAATCTTTTAATTTTCATGTATCGGGCAACACTTGATATTACAGTGTATCATAAATTGAATTAACATTTTGTATTATGCACAATATCTTCGATTACATCAATACGTAAAACAAAACTCGCCACCAATAGTAACAAATATATTTTCTAAGATGTTTTTTCTTAAAATATCACAAAGAATATTTAATGATTTGGTAAAGACACCAATATTCACTAGTCAAGCTGAGGATTACAAGGAAAACTGATGGAGGATAATAAACAATAACATAAGCTAAAAAAAAAATAATGAAAGATGCTTTGAGGCCACGGCAAAACAGAGGCACTGATTGGATGAGAAATAGGCGAGTTTAAAACTTGAATGAAATATTACATCCCAATCTACAGTTCAATCTGGCTTTTTAACATACATACAGATACCAAGGCACTTCCCCCAATTTTGGGGGTTAGCCGACATCAACAAATTAAACAAAAAGGGGGACCTCTACTCTCTACGTTCCTCCCAGCCTGGCTTTTTAAACCTGTTTTGTCCCCAAATATCCGAATGGAAATTGAACCGTGATTCACGTACTTGATAACTATTGTTACAAATATTTCCCCAAATATCCGAATGGAAATTGAACCATGATTCACATACTTGATAATTACTGTTACAAATATTTCCCCAAATATCCGAATGGAAATTGAACCATGATTCACATACTTGATAATTACTGTTACAAATATTTCCCCAAATATCCGAATGGAAATTGAACCGTGATTCACGTACTTGATAACTACTGTTACAAATATTTCCCCAAAAATCCGAATGGAAATTGAACCGTGATTCACGTACTTGATAACTACTGTTACAAATATTTCCCCAAAAATCCGAATAGAAAATGAACAGTGACTATCGTTTCAGCATTAAGCGCTGCTAATGATAAACAGAAAAATGTCATATCACAATTAGGTATAAATGCTTTTTTCAAGAACACGAGATGACACGAATCATAAACTGACCTTAAATATATAGCATGGTCATTGAAAGAAAAATATGATCCGTACTGTAACAAATTACACTTCTTATGCCCAAGATTACAGTATCAACATTACAAGGTTAACATATCTAGAATGTTGAAAAAAACCTCATAGATTAACCCTTTTACCCCCAAAGGACGTACTGGTACGTTTCACAAAACCCATCCCTTTACCCCCATGGACGTACTGGTACGTCCTTGCAAAAAAATGCTATAAAAATTTGTTTTTCATATTTTTTGATAATTTTTTGAGAAAATTCAGGCATTTTCCAAGAGAATGAGACCAACCTGACCTCTCTATGACAAAAATTAAGGCTGTTAGAGCAATTTAAAAAAAAAATATACTGCAAAATGTGCTAGGAAAAAAATAACCCCCTGGGGGTTAAGGGTTGGAAATTTCCAAATACCCCGGGGGTAAAAGGGTTAACATTTTAAATAAACTACATCCATAAACTCATACCCTGTGGTATCCTAAAATGGAATTTAAATGAAGAGGGAGGATGATGTATACGAAATAGTCTGGCTATTTGACGTTTTCCTGTCGTGCTACTCGAATACAATCTTCTACTGTTCGTTTCATCCAAAATGTTATAAAATATATAATTATAATTTTTCACCAGTTTAAAACTAGAAAAAAACCTACTTCACTAACAGTGTAACTTATATTATAGTGAATTAAAAACTTTTTAAAACTACAGTACATCATTTCCCAGTTTTAAACCATTTGGGAACCTTCTTGATAGCTCCTGTTGCTTGCATACTTGTATTGGTCCTCTTTTGATATCCTGCTTCGCTACCGCACGTATCTGCAACCGACGATCTCTGCGTGGAGCTTCCCGGCTCGCTATTGTCGAAAGTTTCGTTGGACGCGTCAGAAGCTCCAAGGTAATGCGCGGGTTTTCGCATCCTGCGGATAAGAAGGTACTACAATACCTAGAAAATCTAGAAGAAATGCAAACTCCTTTAACCCCCAAAGGACGTACTAGTACATTTCACAAACCCCCATGGACGTACCGGTACGTCCTTGCAAAAAAATGCTATAAATTTTTTTTCTTTCATATTTTTGATAATTTCATGAGAAAATTCAGGCATTTTACAAGAGAATGAGACCAACCTGACCTCTCTATGACAAAAATTAATCCTGTTAGAGCAATTTAAAAAAAAATATACTTCAAAATGTGCTGGGAAAAAAATAACCCCCCGGGGGTTAAGGGTTGGAAATTTCCAAATAGCCTGGGGGTAAAAGGGTTAAAAGATTGTCTGAACAACATTTAATGAGAGAGTTCCATTTCTAACTTGTATGCCTTGCTCTTGAATGTGAGGTTATAACTGCAGTAAAGTAAGCAACACCTGTTTGACAGAGGTTATAACAGTAGTAAGGTAAGCTACAGCGGTTTGACTGAGAGGTTATAACTGTAGTAAGGTAAGCTACAGCTGTTTGACTGAGAGGTTATAACTGCAGTAAGGTAAGCTACAGCTGTTTGACTGAGAGGTTATAACTGCAGTAAGGTAAGCTACAGCTGTTTGACTGAGAGGTTATAACTGTAGTAAGGTAAGCTACAGCCGTTTGACACAGGTTATAACTGCAGTAAGGTAAGCTACAGCTGTTTGACTGAGAGGTTAAAACTGTAGTAAGGTAAGCTACAGCTGTTTGACTGAGAGGTTAAAACTGTAGTAAGGTAAGCTACAGCTGTTTGACTGAGAGGTTATAACTGCAGTAAGGTAAGGTACAGCTGTTTGACTGAGAGTTGATAACTGCAGTATGGTAAGGTACAGCTGTTTGACCGAGAGGTTATAACTACAGTAAGGTAAGCTACAGCTGTTTGACTGAGAGGTTAAAACTGTAGTAAGGTAAGCTACAGCTGTTTGACTGAGAGGTTATAACTGCAGTAAGGTAAGGTACAGCTGTTTGAAAGGTTATAACTGCAGTAAGGTAAGCTACAGCTGTTTGACTGAGAGAGTTTATAACTGCAGTATGGTAAGCTACAGCTGTTTGACTGAGAGTTTATAACTGCAGTAAGGTACAGTTGTTACACAACTAGGAGAGAGGAAAAAGGTAATAGTAGATAAAGGTTGAATCTCCTCTTTCCAAAATCTTAAATTCCTATCTAAAAGTAAAAGGCAGAGAGCACAGCGGATAAGGGGATTTGCAAAATCCTTCAAAAAACCTATAGGAACAGTAAACTCTAGTAAATAACATATTAAATGATGAATGGAGGAGTATTGATTTAAAAGCCCAAGATAGAGACGACTGGCAAAATCTAACAGAGGCCCTTTGTGTCAATAGGTAGGAGATGATGATTTATCAAAATGGCAATAAAAAAGGGTGAGAAATAATTATGATGAGAAATAATAATGAATAGTGTACTCAAGTGTACATTTAATCTAGATGGATAGACTACCACCGTATAATAAGAATATATTTCACTCGACATTACCATCTACCACTACACAATTTCAGAAATATTTTAATTTTTAGACTAATTTCATTAGCTTACCTTCTACTTTTCATCGCACTACACGAGGAGCTAAAGGAAGACTTCTTCTCTAGTGTCTCTTTATTCAAGTATGGAGATGAAGAGGAAGATGTAAAGTACAGCCTAGCATTCGGGACGCAATCGGCAGCAACGAGAGTAACGTCAGGCTCGAGGGTTCTTTGTGGATGCCTCATACCTGGAAAATGAATGAACTTTATACATCCTGAATAATACTGAAATGCACAATGATTCTTAACAAACATTTTCACAAATAACAAACTGATATCGCTAGAATAAAATTTTAGAAAACGTCTCAATTGCTTCGCTTGCTGTACTTTTTAGCATTTTTTATTTTTCATTTTTCCCAGTGGCTTTTCTTCTAGCCCAGGTATTATTATTAATAGCTAAGCTACAACCCTAGTGGAAAAAACATGATTCTATAAGCACAAGGACCCCAACTGGGAAAAACATGAAGGTAAATATGAAGGTAGAATTAAAAATACGAAGGACAAAGAAAAAAATACTCTAAGCAACACATCAGATAACTACAGTAATGTTCGTCAAGGCAACTGTCGAATCATAACTAGGAGAAAGAAATCGCAACACCAAATTGAAAGAATAAAACCTCACAGCAGAATTAAATATCTCTGAAGATATTCTCATACATAAATTATGTTTAATAAGTATTATTAAAACAAATTTTGCTTCAAGATAAGAAAATATTTAACATTTTAGTATTTACATAAACTCTAAAAACTACAATTTCATTGAAAAATCTCTCATAAAATTGCTAAGAATGATGAAATACAATTTCACCTTATCTTGAACATTCAAATAGAGAGATATAACTTGCACAAAATCAGTTATTATTATTATTATTATTATTATTATTATTATTAAATGCTAGGCTACAACCATAGTTGGAAAAGCAGGATGCTATAAGCCCAGGGGCCCCACCAAGGAAAATAGCCCAGTGAGGAAAGGAAATAAATAAAAATAAAATATTTTAAGTATAGTAACATTAAAATAAATATTTCCTATAAAAAACTATAAAAACTTTAACAAAACAAGAGGAAGAGAAACTAGATAGAAGTGTGCCCGAGTGTACCCTCAAACAAGAGAACTCCAACCCAAGACAGTGGAAGACCATGGTACAGAGGCTATGGCACTACCCAAGACTAGAGAACAATGGTTTGATTTTGGAGTGCCCTTCTCCTAGAAGAGCTGCTTACCATAGCTGAAGAGTCTCTTCTACCCTTTCCAAGAGGAAAGTAGCCACTGAACAATTTCAGTACAGTAGTTAACCCCTTGGGTGAAGAAGAAATACTGAACTATTCAGGAATCCTTATACATTACGAACAATTAATCAAATCGTTATACATTACGAACAATGAACCAAATTAGCTATAAAACATGAACGGGCACTCCACTTACACAGACTGAATTCTGTATTCGGATTGGACAAAAACTCCCTCACGAATTTCTCGACCTGAGCTATAGTCTCCGTTGGTTTGAAGGCTGCCTGGATGACGTGGTTATCGGGGAAAAATATGCGAAGCTGAGTGACGGGAAACTGATTGAGAGCGCAGAGAACTTTTGACGTTTCGTGCATTTCCCTCATCTGTTTGGTCAAAAGAGGGGCTTCTTCCAGTGACCTCCTATAAAATATAAAGAAATATATTAATGTATTCTTAGGCATCTTCAAGTGACCTACTATAAGATATAAAGAAATATATTATTATTATCATTATTATTATTATTACAAGCTAAGCTATAACCATAGTTGGAAAAGCAAGATGCTCTAAGCCCAAGGAACACAACACGGAAAAATAGCCCAGTGGGGAAAGGAAATAAATAAACAATATGGAAAATAATGAACAATTAAAATAAAGTACTTTAAAAACAGTCATATACAATAGGTCCTCAATTCACAAACACTTGGAGATACAAACAAATAATTTTATATAATTTGTTGGCGTAAGCAAGATGACATTTGCAATATGAAACTCGGCTATTTGTTGACTTTTGCAGCTGAAAATTAGAGGCATGCGAGTGAGGTGAAGTCTACTCTGAGCTTAAATTTTAAAAAATTTGACTTGAAAACAGCTTCTTGGAACATATTAAGTTTGTAAGTTGAAGACTTTCGGTACAACACTTAGATTTACAACTTAAACTTCATAAAATATTAATAAAACTCTTACCTTAAGCATGAGTTCAACTAGCTACTTGATTTAAAGTCCTTTTAATCAGAAAATTATATGACACTGCAAAACAAATGGCTTTTAAACATGCAAAGAAAATCATACTCACAGCATCTGCTGTTGTTCACGATAGAGGCCTTTGACTTCATTGACCGTCAGGTCAAAGAAGGATTCGTCATCGACGGTAATATTGGTAGGCGGAGCGTCTTCTATATTAAAGAGAAAAGCATCACGTGCACCTAGCTGTGGATGGAAAATTAGAGGACCTTAGGGAGAAAGGAGACGTAAGCTTATTCTGTTACAACAATTCTAAGAAAATTACCTTTATTTTTATTCTTAAATATTTGAATATATCTCTATCCTTGCGTGATAACTCATAGTTTAAAAAAGCCTTTAAATGAAAATGAAGTTCATATCTATCAAACAACACCAGAATTGTATAATTTCTCAGTTGGCGAGCCAGAGGTTTTTTCATTCATTCTTTTTATTATAAAAAAACAAAGTATTTCCAGCAATGCTTAGAGTACTGAAGCTCCTAAGGTTAAGCAAAACTGGATAATCTTAAGCATCATGCTTCAGTCTTTATTTATTCATTTAATTTTCCCAGTGTGATTTATCCATATATTAAGCTCTTGATTATGAATTTAAACTTTTTTTTACCGACATTTTATATTTTAATATCAATCTTCTTTGCTATTCTCAATTCTATTTTTCATGTATCTGGTCATTTTATTTTGGCCTGTCGATCGTTATAAACATTATTACATCAGATTTTTCTTTTATGGGGTTATGTATCATACAGGGCCCCTTTCAAGACACCCTCTTTTGTGCCATTTCTGCCCAAACTCCAATCAGGTCTGGGTCTTCAGCTATTCTATTCTACCAACATTCCATATTTCTTTGTAAAGATCTTTGACCTAACATATTTTCATTAGTTGCTCCTTAAGATATCATTTAGCAAAGCCCTCAATCTTTGAATTTTATCTACTCTCTACCTGCCATTCACACAATACTCGAGCCATAAACCTCAATTAATCTAACCATACCTTTTCAAAATGCTGTACAGTAACTTATTTCTTTCTCAGTGACCATGTCTCACTATATAAAGCATTACAGGCCTTAAGTAACTCCTATAATATTGCTCTATTTACTAATGTATTATCTTTCTTTATCAGAAATATAGCTATCTATTTTCATTTGACCTGGGCAACTAATACTTTTGTTCTGACTGCTTTCTTAATCCGTATTTCACTGGCCTCTGTCCACAAAGTAAAAGAAATTTTCTAACTTCTAAGACCTGATAATTTGCAACAAGATTCTTTACTCCCGTATCAACACATTTGCTCTTCCAATAGTCAGGCCTGTTCTATATTTGCTTGCCTGTTTAAATATATTTGAAGTGAGCACTCTATTAAATATAAACCTTCAGATATTGCCAATAATAACGATGATACAATGTTGAAAAACCTACATTTTAAAAGATAGACATAATATCTCTGCAATCAATTGTTTGAAGAAATGTTGTTCTGGAATAGTTTGCAATAAAAATGAGCAAACTAATTTTTCTAGTTAACCCTTTTACCTCCAAAGGACACACTGGTACGTTTCACAAAAGCCATCCCTTTACCCCCATGGACGTACCGGTACGTCCTTGCAAAAAAATGCTATAAAAATTTTCTTTTCATATTTTTGATAATTTTTTGAGAAAATTCAGGCATTTTCCAAGAGAATGAGACCAACATGACCTCTCTATGACAAAAATTAAGGCTGTTAGAGCAATTTAAAAAAAATACACTGCAAAATGTGCTGGGAAAAAAATAACCCCCTGGGGGTTAAGGGTTGGAAATTTCCAAAGAGCCTGGGGGTAAAAGGGTTAAGATGAATGAAAACTGGAAAGAAAAACAAATTGAAAGTACTGTATAAATAGGTTTTCTGGTTCCATTAACGTTCAACACCTACGCTAAAAGAAAGGTAATCTAACGGAACTTACCTTTATAACGTTCTCCTTGACTTCGAATGTCTCAGACGAGGTACTAGCGCACCCTTCTTCAACTTCCATGGGCATAGGGGGTGACGATTGTGCTTGGTCTGAAAATATGATTAAATTGTAAACCAAATAATTATAATTATTACTAGCTAAGTTACAACCCTAGTTGGAAAAGCAAGATGCTATAAGCCCAAGGGCTCCAACAGGGAAAAATATCCCATTGAGGAAAGGAAATAAATAAGCAATGTGAGAAATGATGAACAAAATAAAATATTTTAAACACGGTAACATCAAAACAGATATATCAAATAAAAACTATAAAGACTTTTGTCAGTCTGTTCAACATAAAAACATTTGCTACAAGATTGAACTTTTGAAGTTCCACCGATTCAACTACAGATTTAATGATTTAAAAAAGGAGAGATTTAATTTAAAGTTTTATCTTGATGTTGGTGTCTCCAAGATAAAAAGGGTAATTATCAAATTCAACTAATAAACTATCCTTCTGGAAGCCTAGCATGGCAATCTAGTTCTTTTTTTCTTTCATGGATATTTTAAAACAGTAAATATATGGAAAACTATATATATATATATATATATATATATATATATATATATATATATATATATATATATATATATATATATATATATATATATATATATATATATATATATATATATATATATATATATATAAATATATATATATAAGTAAAGTATGTTAATCCATAATTTTATGGAAATGCATACTAAAGCATTAAAACTTTTGAAGTTACCATCAGCAACAAGTTGTCTGCAACATATTTTTCTTTAAAAGTTAAACATAATGCCAAAAAAAAAAAAATTCCAGAAAAGACTAAAACTACCTTCGTTTTTAATACTTTTAGTAATAAACCTTACTTGTAACATCACCTGACTGCAACACTCCATTCTGCGACTGAGCATCGGAACAAGACTTCTTAGCAGATGAGAGGACATGAGGAACTCCCAGGGAAGCAGGGTCTCTTGTGAAAGAAGAGGCAGTGTCTCTCGCAGAAGCGGAAGAGGCAGTGTCCCTTGCAGAAGCGGAAGAGCTTTCTACCGTACGGACAGGTTCCTTGGCGGGTTTCTCGGCTTCTTGGGAGGAGACTGATGGCTGAGGTAATTGTGGTTCTTGTGGAACATTCTTCGCTACCTTCTTAGGAACTTCTGAAACATTAGCTTCTGAAAAAGGAGGCATTTATGAGAAAGAATGAAGAGGACTTTCATCTCAATAAGCTTTTATTATTATTATTATTATTATTATTACTGGCTAAGCTACAACCCTAGTTGGAAAAGCAGGATGCTATACGGCCCAAGGACTCCAAAAAGGCAAATAGCCCAGTTAGGAAAGGAAATTAATAAACTACATGAGAAGTAATGAATAATTAAAATAAAATATCTTAAGAACAGTTACAAAATCAAAATAGATCTTTCATACATAAACTATAAAAAGGAGATTTGTCAAAATATAGTCTTGTGTAGCACTAATGAAAGACCTTTGACTTACAGTACTCCTCTGCTAGAGGTTAAACTATAAAAAGAACTTGATATCTTCTATTCTTTATCCGTAGAATATACTAAGACCTTTCTATTATATTCTTTAACAAAAGGTACACTTTGAACGTTAGGCACTACCTCAAAAAATGTATAAGCAACATCGTTAATAATTTTACATACTAAGCTAGAAAACGGAATTCCTATTTGAAAAAGACGTAAAATAATCTCGCTCTTACCTGCTTTGGGGGGTTTGGGTCGAGACAATGGAGCCGACACGTGCGCTTGCTGAACGTCTCCTAATATTTGAAAGCTATGTCTGTGGAAGGTAAATAATGATTAAAATTTGAAAGCTACGTCTGTGGAAGGTAAATAATGATTAAAATTTGAAAGCTATGTCTGTGGAAGGTAAATAATGATTAAAATTTGAAAGCTACGTCTGTGGAAGGTAAATAATGATTAAAATTTGAAAGCTATGTCTGTGGAAGGTAAATAATGATTAAAATTTGAAAGCTATGTCTGTGGAAGGTAAATAATGAGTAAGTACTAAAAAGCAGACTGCAATTTCTATATGAAATTTACTCTTTATATAAAAACCCTGTCAGTTATTCCACTAACACCACATTACAAACTGTTTCATGACTGCTACTGGCTGCCAATCAGCAACAAATCTTTCAAAAAATTGCTATCAAGAAATCTCATTAAACTGATGTGCAATAATAATAATCTATTCCTTATTACAAGACAATACTACATCAAGTAAGGTTAGATTAGGTTAAAGAGTCTTCACTGAGGTAGGCAAGTCTGAATTGCAAGTGATCGGGTGTTAGCCATAGGAAGAGCGGGTCCCCATGATATACAGTAAATAGTTGGAGAAGAAGTATCAACATAACAGACCTTTAGTTTATGTATAGCAAAGGGTAAAGAAACGACGACCTAATTATATAAGGAGAAATCAGACTGCTAAATACCTTGGAACCTAAAATAAACTTTGTACATTTCCTTTAGTAATAACAGTAATAACAGCAAGTAACAAATCTATACATATATACTTAACCAGATGAGTACAGTGAATTAATGTACTTACCTTAACATACATTTCCCACTAGTAAGACCCAAAGACTTAAGCGTCGTGGTTTTCAGGTCAGGACCGCTGACCCTCCGCATCATGTAGACGATTACCGCTTCTCGTAGATCATCCTCGGGAGGGAGGAACACTCCCTTGTGGCCTTGCTGCTCGTGGTGGTTTAATATCTCCCATAACGTTGCTGTAAAAAGAAAATATTAATGGTTTTGACATTGATGAATTATCTTGTCAATTTTGATTGCCTGTAATAAGCTATATGAATGATGGAATTGATTTATAATAAAAAAAAAAAAAAAAAAAAATTAATTTATAAAGTTTTCATTGTAAACAATACATCCAATATCAAAATAAAAAAACATTAATGAAGCAAAGAAGTACAGTATACTGGACACATTGAAAAACTTGTCTGTATAGATGCCGCATTTATAAAAATTTATCCTTTAGAAATTACAGCTCTGGTATAACTTATTAGTAAGAGGTTAGAACTCACATGAATATCCAAAAATAGACTAAATGCTATTTCTCTGACTCCTTACAATATTCCAAGTGATTTTCAAAATGCTTCACAATTTTCATCATTGACATTTTCATACAAGCATTAGAAAAAAATGCACAATAACCTATAAAAGCTTTTAAATGTCTAGGCAATAAATAATATTCCCTATACAATAAAGAGCAACTGTCTGGCTATATATATAAATATATATATATATATATATATATATATATATATATATATATATATATATATATATATATATATATATATATATATATATATATATATATATATTTCTTTCCTGTCATGCTCAGCATCATAGTCTAATGTATAACTAATCAGTCTCTCTGTGTCCCAAGGGGAAGAGGGAATAGTCATTCCCTGGTTACAGGGAGTACTCTGAGACGTACACTCTGAAATCACAATCTCCCACAAATTGCCAAAACTGTCGTGTTGTAGTTAGGAAAGGAGGGAGGGCTGGGAAGGGTTGAATGTGTCAGGCGTCATTTCTGACAGGTCGTGTACACTATTAGATCGTATACTCCTCACAGATTATTCAAACACACCACGCACGGGTAAACTATGAACTGCCCTAACACTGACGCACTTACCGTACCACAAGTGTACGGTACAGTACTTACTTTCAGGCGTAAAGTCGTGAACCAGTCTCATCCCCGCATCAGAAGCAACATTAACAGTAACAAGCGAGGACTTCCGAGGGATGGCACACTTGACGAGTTCCAGTTGGCACTTGTTTGGCAAGTTGGTGTATCGGACTGTACTAGATGAATCCAGGGTGCGGTGAAGATGCCTTTAAATGAATTAAACTCATTATTGGTGATCCCCCAAGAGAGATTAGTTCACCAAACTTTCAACTGGGTTCCACAAGGTACTGGAAGAGTTGGAAGACCCAGGCCTACATAGCTAAGGACTATGAAGAGTGGAGAAGTATTGGTTTAAAAGGTCAAGATGGAGACGACTGGCGAAATCTAACCGAGCCCTTTTGCGTCAATAGGCGTAGGAGGAGATGATGAAGATGATGATTCACAACTAGCCCAGATTATTTAAGATTTAAGAATTTAAGACTGTCAATGACAACCAACAACAGAAATGAGAAAATAAACCCTGAATGCTGTCTGGGCTTATTTTGGTGGTGAACTTTATAGACAAACTACAGTTATAACCTCTCAGACACATTTTTGAGTGATTAAATCGAGAGCCAAATTAGAAATAAGAGCCACGACCAAAAACTGATGGCGTATAATTAAATCCCTAAGTAAAACGAATGACTTCATACCTCAATATGTAATGGTCAGTCAGTCAATATACTGAATTTCTGGGAGTACAATATAATACAAATTTAAGTAGCAGGAGTAGACACACATTTCTAATCCAACTTTCCATAAAACTCTTAACGAATATACTGTATGTAATGGTCAGTCAGTCAATATGCTGAATATCTGCTGTACTGTACGATAGAATACAGATTTCTAATCTTGATTCTATATGCTATTATCATTATTATCATTACAAGCTAAGCTACAACCCTAGGTGGAAAAGCAAGTTGCTAAAAGCCCAAGGGCTTCAACAGGGAAAAGTAGCCCAGTGCGGAAAGGAAACAAGGAAATGAATAAACTTCAAGAGAAGTAATGAACAATCAAAATATTTTAAGAACAGTAAGAATATTAAATTAAATATTTCATATATTGCATAGTCAAACTTAACTCAGGAAGAAGATTTTCAATCTGACATTACAAAATACCATTAATGTTGGTAGAATGAACACAAGACTTGATAATATAATTTATGAATTTAACCTCTAGAAGATCAAAAGGAAACTAGAAGACATAAAATATAAACCAAAGAATAAGAGTTCTTCAAAAATAAGTGACATAATATACTATAGTAATATTTGACTGGAGGAATTAAAATAAACATAGATACTCCGACTTACTTTAAATCATATTGATCAGAATCAAATTTTTCCTTTTTGCAGGCATCCTCAATTATCTAAAAAGAAAGATACAAGAAAATAAATTACAGTAATAACCTAAAAAAAAAAAAAATTCCATTATACAAAAGCAATGTAAAGAAATAAGAGTTAATAAAGATTTTATTAACCCTTTTACCCCCAAAGGACGTACTGGTACGTTTCACAAAACACACCCCTTTACCCCCATGGACGTACTGGTACGTCCCTGCAAAAAAATGCTATTTAAAATTTTTTTTTTTTTTTTTTGATAATTTTTTGAGAAAAATCAGGCATTTTCCAAAATAATGAGACCAAACTGACCTCTCTATGACAAAAATGAAGGCTGTTAGAGCAATTTGAAAAATATATACTGCAGAATGTGCTTGAATAAAAAATAACCCTTGGGGGTTAAGGGTTAGAATTTCCAAATAGCCTGGGGGTAAAAGGGTTAATAGCTCAATAGCTACCAGTAACCAAATTTGAGGTACTGTAATGGGTTAGGCAATAGCTACACGAGGTAAACAAATGGGTCATTTTGAAAATATTTCACTTAAATAACACAATACAAAGAATACTTTGCCGCCTGAAACTGGTTTTAAATGTTAATTGAGTAGCTGACTAGGGTTTGCAAGGTATTTCACCATGAAGGAAAGATTCCAATTAATGGATGATAAGAATAATTAATCACCATAGAGTAAAGGTGAAGGAAATAACTGTAATGTAACATGTTTAAAGAGATATTTTATATAGATAGATACAGCGAGTAACACACGGGAAATTCATACCTGTAATATGCTTGTATTTGGGGTAACTTTTACAGAGACCCTCCTCCCATTCGGACACAGAACAGTAACAGACATTGCCATTCTCTTCGCTAATTATTTCTACGAACCTCAGAACAAAAGATCGCCCAGACCGAAATACCTAGGGATGGCCTGCAAAAAAAAACATAACTTTTCATTGTATTTGAGCAAATAATTTGTTTCTCTTAATATCAAAATAAACATCTCAATTAAATATATTTTGCTTGATTATGAAATCATGAATACAAAACATTGTTATCTATGAAAAGAAGTAGGACAGAAATATTGCAAATTATAAACAGTGCTGAAGATACACTGCGAATACCCTTCGGCAATGTAGGTTAGCCTACAGTGCCCCTTAAGTGGTGTACTAACATCACTATCCATCTACAAGGCAAAGTTGCATTATATACGGATGTGTCTATATTTCACTTGGGGTGTATGTATGATAGCGGCCACCTGTATATATCATAATGGCTGATTAAGGATACGGCAGTGTAAGGAGGGTCGCAGGGGGGCATTAGCCCGTTGGGTAAGTAGGTCAGGACAGGGGTCGTAGGTTAGGGTAAGGGAGGAAGTTTAGGTTAATTCGTGTTCATAATTTACTCTTGCTGGAGGAACTGGCCGCCAATATACAATGGCTCCTTTCATTCTATAATTTAAGGCAGCCTACGTCATGTTAGGCGAGGCGTCATCGAGGACTCGAGCCTAAACCCTAGCTTAGGTTAGGTTAGGATGCCCCTCGTATGTACGGTATTTTTTCTAATCCATAACCACAAAAAAAAGGAAATTTTCTTAAATTAGTCCCCATTGTCTACATATCGAGAAATGCAAAATGTATTAATAAATTACTTCAGATGTGAATTAATGTCAATATCACATATAATTTTATAAATTTAACAAAATTTTTGGGTTTGAATGTATGTCATCATTTTTAATTACCGCTGGGATTATATTTCTATGAAGAAATTGTCAATTTTTAATATAATACTTCTAATATGGCGTAATAATGATAAAATAAATAATAATCCTTGCATTGAATTAACGAGCCTATTCTAAACACGTTAATTTACCTTCCATAAATATTAATAAAATCAACCTTTATATATCATAAATATGGGCTACACTTATTTTACCTGTCAGTTTAACCAATTTACCAAAAAAAGCACTACACTTAGATCAAAAACACTTAGAAAATACACTTAGAAAATATACACGTAAGTATCATGTACCACCAACGGAATGACATTGTTTATTTTTCACAACATTGGTATTGTAGTAGTACTTAGCTTCCTAGTACCTTTACAAATGCTCTTCTATAATCTTTTTAGCCTTCAATTCAATGGAAAAAAAATTATCTAGAATAGATTAATGTATTCTGAAATTGTTAATTTATTTTTATAATTACTATTCTAAGAAGAATTCATGTAAAAAATGGAATATATTAAGTAGTACTTAAGCTTCCTAATACCTCTACAAATGCTCTTCTATAATCGTTTTAGCCTTCAATTCAATGGAAAAAATATCTAGAATAGATTAATTTATTCTGAAATTGTTAATTTATCTTTATAATTACTATTCTAAAGAGAATAAATCTAAAAAATGGAATATATTAAGTAGTACTTAAGCTTCCTAGTACCTTTACAAATGCTCTTGTATAATCTTTTTAGCCTTCAATTCAATGGAAAAAAATTATCTAGAATAGATTAATGTATTCTGAAATTGTTAATTTATTTTTATAATTACTATTCTAAAGAGAATAAATGTAAAAAATGGAATATATTAAGTAGTACTTAAGCTTCCTAGTACCTTTACAAATGCTCTTCTATAATCTTTTTAGCCTTCAATTCAATGGAAAAAAATATCTAGAATAGATTAATGTAATCTGAAATTGTTAATTTATCTTTATAATTACTATTCTAAAGAGAATAAATGTAAAAAATGGAATACATTAAGTATTACTTAAGCTTCCTAATACCTTTACAAATGCTCTTCTATAATCGTTTTAACCTTCGATTCAATGGAAAAAAATATCTAGAATAGATTAATTTATTCTGAAATTGTTAATTTATTTTTATAATTACTATTCTAAGAAGAATTCATGTAAAAAATGGAATATATTAAGTAGTACTTAGCTTCCTAGTACCTTTACAAATGCTCTTCTATAATCTTTTTAGCCTTCAATTCAATGGAAAAAAATATCTAGAATAGATTAATGTATTCTGAAATTGTTAATTTATCTTTATAATTACTATTCTAAAGAGAATAAATGTAAAAAATGGAATATATTAAGTAGTACTTAAGCTTCCTAGTACCTTTACAAATGCTCTTCTATAATCGTTTTAGCCTTCAATTCAATGGAAAAAAATATCTAGAATAGATTAATGTATTCTGAAATTGTTAATTTATTTTTATAATTACTATTCTAAAGAGAATATCTGTAAAAAATGGAATATATTAAGTACTTTACAAATGCTCTTCTATAATCTTTTTAGCCTTCAATTCAATGGAAAAAAATCTCTAGAATAGATTAATGTATTCTGAAATTGTTAATTTATCTTTATAATTACTATTCTAAGGAGAATAAATGTAAAAAATGGAATATATTAAGTACTTTACAAATGCTCTTCTATAATCTTTTTAGCCTTCAATTCAATGGAAAAAAATCTCTAGAATAGATTAATGTATTCTGAAATTGTTAATTTATTTTTATAATTACTATTTTAAAGAGAATAAATCTAAAAAATGGAATATATTAAGTAGTACTTAAGCTTCCTAATACCTTTACAAATGTTCTTCTATAATCGTTTTAACCTTCGATTCAATGGAAAAAAAATATCTAGAATAGATTAATTTATTCTGAAATTGTTAATTTATCTTTATAATTACTATTCTAAAGAGAATAAATGTAAAAAATGGAATATATTAAGTAGTACTTAAGCTTTCTAGTACCTTTACAAATGTTCTTCTATAATCTTTTTAGCCTTCAATTCAATGGAAAAAAATCTCTAGAATAGATTAATGTATTCTGAAATTGTTAATTTATCTTTATAATTACTATTCTAAAGAGAATATATGTAAAAAATGGAATATATTAAGTAGTACTTAAGCTTCCTAATGCCTTTACAAATTCTCTTCTATAATCTTTTTAGCCTTCAATTCAATGGAAAAAAATTATCTAGAATAGATTAATTTATTCTGAAATTGTTAATTTATCTTTATAATTACTATTCTAAGAAGAATTCATGTAAAAAATGGAATATATTAAGTAGTACTTAAGCTTCCTAGTACCTTTACAAATGTTCTTCTATAATCTTTTTAACCTTCGATTCAATGGAAAAAAAATATCTAGAATAGATTAATGTATTCTGAAATTGTTAATTTATTTTTATAATTACTATTCTAAAGAGAATAAATGTAAAAAATGGAATATATTAAATTATTAACTGCTTTTTGGAGGGTTATTCATGATGAACTAGTAAATAGGCCAATTGATTGTTAGTAATTGTTCAATATTCTAACAGTTTTATAGTAAACCATCACCTTAGTGTAAAATATATGCATATACTATATTAATTTATTAATTAAAACATCTATATTGTTTTGATAACTGTTATGTTAACAAGGATCATTTTAAACATGTCTCACTTGCTCATGGTTTCATACATTATCTATGTGCATAATTCAGCCTGATTCCCTTATCTCATTTAAAAAGAAGACTCGTTATATTTATTTGTATATGCTCTCTTAATTATATATTTCATTTCGATATTAATACAATGTCTGCATGTAGGCCTAATATCTAAGGACCGGGATACCATTCAAGGTCTTCTGGCTTTCGCCATTCCAACCCCCCCATGACACCGTAATCTAGGCCTACTTAAGTAAAATTTTGGAAAAATATGATAAAGTAAAGTAATAGTAATTAAAAGGCAATATATGAGATCTGAAGGAATGCTCAAAAGTGGTAAGAAATGTAATTTAGAAAGAATAGAGTGTAGGCCTATATCATGAATATTATTTCAGCGTGGTGGTGAAGGCAGAAAAACAATTCTTTAAAGTGATTTAAAAGAAATTTAAGTAAAGTAATAGTAATTAAAAGGCAGTATATGAGATTTGAGGGAATGTCCAAAATGGTAAAAAGTGTAATTTTGAAAGAATAGAGTGTAGGCCTATATCATGAATATTATTTCAGCGTGGTGGTGAAGGCAGAAAAACAATTCTTTAAAGTGATTTAAAAGAAATTTACTATATATGACTTAATGTTGACGAGAATAATACATAATATGAATATATTAATCCGATATACGTTATTTAATATGACAATAGACTCACCTTTTGGAGGTTAAAAGTTAGAGCTTTGGGTGAAATAAAAGTATATAGATACTAAACTAAGTAATAACTCTTTCTTCATTTGAACCAAAATTCCCCTGAAATACCATTTTAAGGGATATTTAAGAAACAGGAAAGTTTAGAAAGTAAATCAAGATGTAAAAGAGAAAGTTAGGCAACTTGTTGTTAGTGGTAAAGCCGTTTTAAATGCACAGCTGTTTGTGTTATAAAAGCACAGCTGTTCAACCTATTTCAACTATTTTTTTCATCCATGTATTTTTTGGGGGTTTTACTTTGAGAAAATTAGTCTTTTAAACCATTCCCTTGTAATAATAAAAGATGCATTGAAACTAAAACATAGTATAGAATTTAGGCCAAAATGCCTGGTGAGGTAAGAAAAAATAGGAACAGATGTACATTATAATAATAAAAATAAATGTAAATGCTCAAAAGTTTAATCTACATAGGCCTACAATGCAACAAGCGATGCGTATCGTGTCACTACCCACATATGGGAAAACAATGAGAGATATATATAGATTAAAATAGGCCTATTTGCTTACAAATACTGTTGAGACTTGAGAAAGTTAGTCATATCAGAGTAGGCCTAAGTCAACTTTAGATTTATCAATGGCATGTTTTATTTGTCAAATATAACCTTGAATGGAACATAATTTGTTTATTTTGAGTCTTTATTAGATTTCCAAGAAAATGGGGAATATTTAAAAAACTAACAATTATGAATTTACTAATAATTTATGCTATTTTCAAAAGTTATTTCCTATATCATCTTATATAATTATATAATCTCCACATAGTTGTTTTAATACCATGAATATTTTATTACTCATATTGAATATATTTTAATAGTTTATAAGGTTTTTAATTTTATCTTTGAATATTATATAAAAAACGCAAAAAAAAGGAAAAAATAAAGAAAAGATCGATTTTTTTTTAATAGCAGCTGTTTTTTACGCTTTAAAAAAATTATATACATAAACAATATATAGGCCTATGTCTACAATTCATATAGAATTAATTAGATAGATGTTATTTTTTTTCTTTTAAATAGCAGCTGGTTTTTTACGCTTTAAAAAATTATATACATAAACTACATATAGGCCTATGTCTACAATTCATATAAAATTAATTAGATAGATGTTATTTTTTTTCTTTTAAATAGCAGCTGTTTTTTTACGCTTTAAAAAATTATATACATAGACTATATATAGGCCTATGTATACAATTCATATTGCATTAATTAGATAGATGTTATTTTTTTTCTTTTAAATAGCAGCTGTTTTTTTACGCTTTAAAAAATTATATACATAGACTATATATAGGCCTATGTATACAATTCATATTGCATTAATTAGATAGATGTTATTTTTTTTCTTTAAATAGCAGCTGTTTTTTTTACGCTTTAAAAATTATATACATAGACTATATATAGGCCTATGTATACAATTCATATTGCATTAATTAGATAGATGTTATTTTTTTTCTTTTAAATAGTAGCTGTTTTTTACGCTTTAAAAAATTATATACATAAACTACATATAGGCCTATGTATACAATTCATATAGCATTAATTTGATATATATGTATAAAATACATTTCTACGTATAAAATCGATGTAAGTGAATTAGTGTTACGAAGGAAAATTCATTTTGCAAATAATGCCTGGATATTTACATTCACTTTAAGAATGTAAATACGTAAAAAAAAGGCGTAAAATAGAGATATATTTAATTTAACTGACGAAATTACGTAGATATAAAGAAATAGATATGTAAAATGAATAATAGGATTATTCATCTTATAAAATAAATGTTGGATTATAATTATGTTCACCATTACGAAATTTGTGCGTATTTAGAGAAACCTTTTATAGAAGGTTGGATTATATTATAGTGAAGGTATATGGTAGTTTTATAGGCCTAAATACTATAGATTTAGTAACATCGATGCTCTTTTGTCACCTTTGTTTGAAGGTCTCGGCGTTTATAGCGCTCGCCAGAGCGCGCTAGTTACCCTTGACCAGGGTTGCCATTGTACGATAATTATCATACATGTACGATTATTTTGGATCCGGTACGATGTACTTTACATAACTAAGGTATAAACTATGTAGGTACGTGTGGGTTTAATTAAACAATTATACTAAAAACCTTTTGAAATAAGTCAATCATGTAACACCCTAATAATTATATTGAAACTGTACGATAAATTTGGTTGAAAAACGATAATTTTAAGGTTTATGTATGATAATCCAGTGGAAATAATCTGGCAACCCTGCCCGTGACGTCAGTAGGCGCTAGTCCTTCCTTTCAGCAGCTGTGCAGAGGCTTCTCCCTCGTGGTTGTCGGGCTCGAAAAATATCGGTAATATCTCCTGCAGTCTCGAGTGTTTGTACTCGACTCCATCGGGAAAGTGAAATGGCGTCGGCGGAGGTTTATTTAACCGTGAAAAGCGGTCTGATATTGTTTAATTTAACCGTGAAAACGTGCTTTTCTTAAGTGACAAGAATAGATTAGTTAGGGGGATAGATGCTTCAGCAGACGAAGGAGGTCCAGTATTCAGTCACGTGGAATCTCCCGACGTCGCTATTTCCTTTCTTTTAGGGTTTTAGATTTCGAGGTTTTATATATAGGTAGATTTATAATGCTTATGTATATATTACACGCGCTATCGAATAATTAAAGCCTGTAATATCCGTAACAAACGGTAATTTTCAAGGCCGTCACAGGCCGCTATGCTGAATGGGGCATGTGAGCTAAGCGCGCGTTCTTGCACCCAGACATTTTTCACCGTTTTATCGTAATTAAACAATAAATTTGATTCAAATTACAAACTCTATTACTTTATCATCAAATTCTCAAATAATTCCATGAATTTTAACCTTAAAATAGGTTAAATTAACCCCATCTAGTTAAGATCTCTTACACCCAGACATTTTTCACCGTTTTATCGTTATTTAAACACTGAATTTGGTTCAAATTATAATCTTTCTTAATTTATCATCAAATTCTCAAATAATTCTAGCAATTTTAACCTCAAAATAGATTAAATTAACCAAATCTAGATCTCCAAAGCGGTTCGGTTTTACCGCCTTCCTGTCCGGTGCTCGAAACCCTTTTATCTTTTTCCCGGTGATTTCATATCTGAGTGACCCGGTTCTTATCTTTATCTAGTAATGATTATATTGTTTTAGTTATGAATAAAACATACGCATATTGATAACCCGGCTAGGAGTACGAAACACTCGAATTAGGGGTTTGCAAATTAACCGATAAATATGAGGTTTTGGACCATTTTAAATGGTAAATTCATAATATTTTTTGACATTTTAATTGATGAAAAGGTTCTGGAAGATATACAGGTAAAGGTAGAGTACCAAAATAACACCTGGGGTTGTCTAACTACCGGAAGTCCCTTTTGAGGTTATGTTGAATGTGTTTTTAGACCCCCTCCCCCCTCTAATATATGCTAAAGCACTTTTATTTAGGGAAATGTATAAAAGCTTTTAAGAATTTAGCATATCTTCAAGAGAATACCATATTTGAATAAGATTATTTATTATAGGTACACCCTAACCCTGAGTGGTTTCAATTTTTGTAATATATTAGCGAAATAGTCCATTTTGACTGAATTTTTGTTCTATAGATATCAAATTGAATGGCATATATGTAAAATTTCCAATTTTAGCAACTTGGCCACATTTTTAGATGTTTTATTGGATAATTAAATTGTTTCCGCCATCATCCCCGTTAAGTGTATTTATATGTTGGTCAACAAACTATAGATTATTCGCTACTCTTTTCTCAGGTGTAGCTCACCTTGCTGATAAATAAACCTCACCCCCTTACTCCTCTGTTCAGGAGCCTTTGTATAATGATGGACAGGACCTAGCTTGTGCAAAGCACACCACCTAACCTAATCCACAAGCTCGTGTCCTTAACTAATTAAATGGGTCTTACTTAATTGAGATCCCTCCGTTAGACTGCTGTATAATTTGGGGTCCTGTTGAAAATCAGGGAAGTTATGGGGTATGGCCTTCGTCATACCTGTACTCCGCTGTACATGTTATGCTAAACACGTTAGCCAAGGGAGCAGGTTTTGTATAGTTGTAGATACGGACAGGACGGCATTTTGAACCGAGAAAATAGTTTTTCCTTTAGGAAATACTTTAAGTAGAAAATCTTTTCCTGTATCTAACTATAAGAAAAAACTTTTGGTAAAAAAAAAATAGAAAAAGTTTTCTTCGAAAATAACCAATTATTACCAAGTTAGGCAAGGCATTTTTGATTATCTGATATTAGTTGAGTACAATATTAGTCAAGACGTTGGAAATTATGTTAAATATGTGTCTTTAAACTATTTTGAACTTCATCTTCATAGTCTGTGCCTACTGATAACCAAGTTACCTTTTTCTTTTTTTTAAACTTGTATAATTTTTTTCTGTACCAAATCAGAGAAGTTTATGCATTTATGGGACTTTTTGTAGCTAGTCGCCGAGCTCCATATCTAAAGAGATACTATGGCAATGAAAAGATTGAAATTTCCTTATTACTAATTTTTATTAATATTCCAAGTAAGCAAAAACTGGTTTTGGAGGGAAGTAGTAGTTTGCTGCTAATATATGCCTTTTGAACAAATTCCTTACCCTGACGTTAATAGACTGTAAATTGTGCATTTTAAGTTTTTGAGGGCCAGTATCCTTTGGAAAAGCAAATTTCGCTTGGGAAGCCGGTTAAACTCGGGGATGCAACTTGCATAGATTTAGCAAATGACATGGTCAAAGGATTGTAGCTCCCTAGGATGCCCAATGGTACAATCCCAGGTGGGGTTAAGCTGGGAATGTTGTTAGATTTCTTTAGAATATGGTTCTCAGGCATTACCCAGAATTTAAAGCATGTAATTAGATAAGACAGTTTTTGCAAAATATGATCAGTAGTGTTTTTCAATTATAAATGAACCAGGTACATCTCCTTTCCTTGGGTACAGTGCGACTGAAAATCAAATTACCCCATTGGAAACTACTGTTTCTTCATTTGGCCATGGTTTATTCTTAGAAATTATAATACGGTTTCAAAGGTTTGATAAGGACACTTGTATTGACAAATAGTTACATTATTGTAATGTATTAAGCATAATTTTAAAGCATACTTTAAAGTGTGCAATGCCATGGAGAGTCTTACATCTAGTATGATTTTCAGTTTACTGTAAATTTTCACTCGTATAGACTTTAAACAGCAATGAGGTAGTGGGGAAAGCTGCAAAATTGGAAAATTAAAGGATTCTTACTAGATCACTAGTGGTTAGTTTAGGGGTCTTAGTAATAAGTATAAATAAAGGGACACTGCCACTTTGAGGTGTTGAATTATTTACTGGGGATTAAACGGAAGTTATTCTTTGTTTTGTATGCTCATATTGCTTTGCAAAGCAACAGAGGTCCTTTAAATAATTGGAACTTTGTAGAATTTGACACGTGACACTTTTCCCATACTATTTCGTACTTGAAAAGGTGGTAGACAAGTTAATTATTCTCTCTAGGGTGAATTCATTATTAAAAATTTAATTTGATATAAGAATTATCATTGAAACTTCAACCATGTAAATATTTCAGATCCAAAATGAATGCCGAAAAGCTCGCCAAGTTACAACAGCAGGTGCGTATTGGTGGCAAGGGTAGCGCCCGCAGAAAGAAGAAGGTAGTCCATCGATCCTCAGCCACTGACGATAAAAAGTTACAGAATTCGCTCAAGAAATTGACTGTTAATAATATATCAGGCATTGAGGAGGTAAGATTTCAACACTCGATTGTTTAAATTTTTTAAAGAGTATTTCAGTAGTTCTACATGATTATTTTTAATGGTAGTTGTCTGTATATGCCATTTAATTTCTATAATTACTAACTATTTTCTCTGTTGGAGCCCTTGGGCTTATAGCATCCTGCTTTTCCAACTAGGGTTGTAGCTTAGTCAGTAATACTGTACAGTGAAAATAATAACTTATGCTACAACCCTAGTTGGAAGAGCAAGATTGTATATGTCCAATGGCTCCAACTGGGAAAAAATAGCCCAGTGAGGAAATGAGACGTAAATAAATACAGTAAACTATAAAAGTAAAACATGAAATATTTCAAGAACAATAACATTAAAATAAACCTCTCATATATAAACTAAAAACTTAATTTTAACGTATAAGTCATTATTTTAGATTAAAATTTTGAGCAGCTCATAATAATAATTTCATGGGCACATCACTGCCTGAGGTTGACCCCGTAGAAAACGGAAAGAGGGTAATCTATACAAAAAGCTGGTCGGTTAGGTAGAGTTACCAGTAACTCCTAAGAAGGTAGCTCTAGTCAAGTATGTTAGGAAAAATACAAATTACTTGAAAATTTGTGATACTAGCAATTTTAGTAATAATAATTCCAAATTTTTAATTTTGGTCTGCATTCTTTCCAGGTGAACATGATAAAAGAAGATGGATCTGTCATTCATTTTAACAACCCCAAAGTACAGGCCTCCCTAAACGCCAACACTTTCGCCGTATCTGGTCATGCCGAGTCTAAACAAATCACAGAGATGCTGCCAAGCATCCTGAGTCATTTAGGGGCAGAAGGCTTTAACCAGTTGAAACGCCTGGCATCCTCTGTGAATGCTGGTAAGTGGGAGGGTTCTAATATTAGCTGGTGACTTCCCAGCAAGTTTTATGTTCGTAGTTCAGTTGGGAACTGTCCACACTTTGTACATACATATACCATGGCACTTCCCCCAATTTTGGGGGATAGCCGACATCAACAAAGAAACAAAAAAGGGGACCTCTACTCTCTACGTTCCTTCAGCCTAACAAGGGACTCAACCGAGTTTAGCTGGTACTGCTAGGGTGTCACAGCCCACCCTCCCCTGTTATCCACCACGGATGAAGCTTCATAATGCTGAATCCCCTACTGCTGCTACCTCCGCAGTCATCTAAGGCATTTTATTTGTACAGGTCCTGAACTTAAACTAATAGGTTCTAAAAAGCTATTTGGATTTTATTTGTACAGTACGGGTCCTCAGCTTTATAAACTTAATTGTTCCAAGAAACTGTTTGTAAGTTCATTTTTGTTGAATTTTGGCCAATTATAGACCTAACTTGAATCTAATGTCTATAATTTACAGCTACAAACATAAATAAATTGTAGGGTTTCATATGAGATAGGTATCAGGTCACCGCTTGCTGTATTAAACAATACAATTTTGTTTTCTTACAGTCTTTCATCTTAACACTTTTTTCAGTTGGACATTTTTGTAAGTTGAAGACCTGTATTGAGATCGGAGAATATAAGTGAAATTTATCTGTATTGAATAAGGGTACTCTGGCATCAAGACTTCATAGATCGTAGATGTAACTTTTAATTGTATAGTCTATACATACATACATATACCAAAGGCACTTCCCCCAATTTTGGGGGGTAGCCGACAACAACAAGAAACAAAACAAAAAGGGGACCTCTACTCTACGTTCCTCCAGCCTAACCAGGGACTCAGCCGAGTTCAGCTGGTACTGCTAGGGTGCCACAGCCCAACAATGTTAAAAGTCATAAGACCCTCGGAAAGTCTTTCTAACGAAATACTGTGGACATCTCGTCCTTCTTAGGAAAGCACGTATTTGGCTTATTCTCAAATCCTATCAAACTCTTAAATGGCCGAAGCTAACCATTATATTTTTGCTTATTTAAATTTTGTCCCATATGTATATATTTTTAGAGTATATACCGTCTTTCGTTTTGCACAAATGCCATTTTAGTTACACATCTGGATTTGTAGAGCATAGTTTAATAAGTCAATGCAATTTGAAAAATGTACAGAGGCTCTGATTGGTGAGAAAGGGGATCCCCAAAATCTGAACCACGTCATTAGAGGTAGAATAATTCAACTACTTTTTCGAGAGCCAAGTTCAAGTAACAATTATCGAGAAGTTCAGAAAGTTTGAATTGAAAAGAATTCCTTGAATTCCATTTATTACCTTTTTCATTTTGCATGATCACATTTTTGAAATTGAACCACCAGAATCGTTTAGTTTTGCGAATCTGAGCGGTATCAGTAAAACACCTGACAGTTGAAGATATTTTTATACTGCTAAAAATTTCCTTGCAAGACTACTAAATAAAAAAAAATTGTCATTAGACTTTCACAAAATGATTGTACCGGCCAGTAAATAATATTCTTTTTACACATGCGTGCATATATATTTTGTTTCACAGCATAAATAAATCTTAGATATTTTCTCCTTGAATAGTCTTACAACTAATAATTTGGATTTAATTTTATTTGAATTTTTTTATACCTTGGAAATCTTGTCTATTTTGTCCTTACTACTGTAAATTGGTATTTAATTTTCTTTAAATTTCTTTATACTTTGGAAATCTTGGCTTTATTTTTTTTATTATAATAGAGAAGGAAATCATAGTGATATCAAGATCAGTATTATCAAGTTTTTGCTGAAATTTGTTCTTTTGTTAACTATTCATATACGCCATATTTTCACCCTCACATTTCAGCTTTATGCCACGCTGTATTTTCCGCTAACTTCCTTCTGTTTTGCTGTCGAGTGTTTAATGTCTTTTCTCACCTATGGTCATTGATGTCATCCATAGACCACTCTATGGTACTGGTAAAAATTATCAGTGTCACTAGGTCCTGTGGCAATCATATGCTATTGCATATTAGTAGCAGGCTATTTGAATTTTCATATTCACACAAAATAATTTTAATATAGTGTACAATGGTTGTCTTGATTTGTATATATGGTGATGTCCACTTTAGGATATTTTGGAATTACAAAGAAAGTTATTAAAAGGGAAATGAGATGACTATAGATATACAGGTGGCGAATAAGATGCTTCATTTGAAATAGTTTCCAAAAACAAATTGTTAGTGTACTAACTGTTGCTCGTAATGACTGGAACCTCGCCATCCTTCGTGAGATAGGGTTGGGTGGAGGTGTTTAGAGGGTGAGTCCATAGGTATACCAGGCACCCTCCCTGGTCCAAGCTTGGTGGAGAAGGGTCTTTGCTGATCACATACAATCCCTTGGACATTTTTCTATCCCTTGCCTTGCTGTTCATGGGTGACCTTTGAATGACATTGATAAACCTGTATTGCGTTAATATATTTGGCATAAATTCACATTTGGAACCTTATTAATTTCCGTTTAACTCACTAGCAACCATATAATTGTAATTCTAGAGAAAGAATTTACCATTGGTTTGGTCCGTAAGACGCTTTATTATTATTATTACTTGCTAAGCTACAACCCTATTTGAAGAAGCTGGATGCTATAAGCACAAGGGCTCCAACAGGAAAATAGCCAAGTTAGGAAAGGAAATAAATTAGAGAAGTAATGAACTATAAAATATTTCAGGAACGGTAATGTTAAAATAGATCTTTCATTTATGAACTATAGAAACTTGAAAAAAGAAAAGAAATAATATAGAATAGTGTGCCTGATTGTACCCTCAATTAAGAGAACTCTACCCAAGACAGTGAACAACCATGGTACATAGGTTATGGCACTACCCAAGTCTAGAGCACAATGGTTTGAGTTTGGAATATCTTTTTCCTAGAAGAACTGCTTACCACAGCTAAAATCTCTTACTCTTACCAAGGGGAAAGTAGTCACTAAACAATTAGTATTAGTTAATCCTTCTTTATTCTAATGTTAACATAACTAACAAGAACTTGGAGGAAGAAAATACTGTGGAACGGTTGTCACTGTAACTTTTTTCCGTAGGTAACGTTGCTGCCGGTGGCGTCGACGACGACGATGACGACGTTCCAGAACTCGTGGAAGACTTTGAATCCGCCAGCAAGGCTGACAAAGGTAAGTAAATAATTGAGTACTTATATTAGTTGGTCTTTTGGGAGCGCGTATTAATATATTTCCCTTGACAGCTGTTATGATTGCTGAAGGTTAATGGAAATATAGAACTGCTTTTGTTGGATAGAATGTTTTTTTTTTAGAAAGCTCAATTGAATTTTTAGAATATCAAATGCTTACTACATTTTTTATTTTATAAAATTTGTTTCTATAGTGCTAATTGAATTGGATTTTTTTTCTAGCTTTCCCCCCCTACATATGATAAAACTTAAATAGATTTAAAAGATATTCTCGTAAACAATATGGTCCTTATCAATATTGTCTGAAACTGATAGGAAATCTTTTGAGGTTAACCATTATTACAAAATCATGTTTCATGGGGACTTTGTACAGCTATTTAAAGGAGTGATGAAGCATACAATTACTGATAGGAAAGGCTTCAAATAGTCCCTCTTATTTTTGACCAATAAACAAGCTTTCAAAGTTTTCTAAATTGATTTTTAATTGATCAGCTGTGTGTAGTATTTTAAGAGATTAGACGAGGAATTAAGGGCCTCTTTGACATTACTCCATGATTGAAAAATAGGGTATTTCACTTTACAGTATATAAGTTTGCATCAAATGATAAAGGTTTTTTTTTTTACCATATCTGAACTCGATTGTGAACATGTTTCGTTTAACCCTTTCACCCCCAAAGGACGTACTGGTACGTCCTTGCAAAAAACTGCTATTTACATTTGTTTTTGCATATTTTTGATAATATTTTGAGAAACTTCAGGTATTTTCCAAGAGAATGAGACCAACCTGACCTCTCTATGACAAAAATTAAGGCTGTTAGAGCAATTTAAGAAAAAATATACTGCAAGATGTGCTTGAAAGAAAAAAAACCCCTGGGGGTTAAGGGCTGGAAAGTTCCATGCCTGGGGGTAAAAGGGTTAATTGAATAGTGCTACAGTATATGACTATACAATTGGTTGACTTTGTTAGTAATAAGTAGATTTCTTGGATAATTTATATATTAACAAAGAGTTTTAAAAAGAACAATATGATTTGCAGGCATAGTACATTTAAGACTGAATCTATTTAGAACAGTGAATTACTACATCTGGCTTATGGTACCTCATGGTTATGGTTTTTCATTGTTGGTTATTACACGGTGATAGGATGTTGTAATTTACTTTATATTATTTATTAAATATACCTTGAGTCGAAAGTAAATATATATTATTTTATATGTGGGTATTTTTTTGGGGGGTGGGTGAAGTTAATTGATTTGTGATTTATTTTTTTTATAAGAATTTATCTCTAATTCCATTTCTAACTTAAACTTTATTTCTAATTAAGAGTTGATACAGTATGGTAGACTTTTCATAGAATAAGGTAAACCCGGTATTTTGCCTCTGCAGAGGCACAAAAGACCACTGAACTCAATCACGAGCCAGTTGTTGATGGCAAAGAGGATGATGATGTACCAGACCTCATTGAAGTAGAGGATATAGCGCCAGCAGATGAAGCGACAGTTACAGCCAACAAAGATACAAAAGAAGCCCCACCGCAAGAGAAAGGCCCTGCGAAAGACAAAGCTAAGAAAGATGTCAAGGACAAGAAAAAGAAGGAAGCTGCTGCACCTAAAGAGAGTACAGATAAAGAAGCCTCGGTTCTAGATGCACCCAAGGAGGCCGCACCTGCTCCAGCCAAGGAGGCTGCACCGGCGCCTGTCTCAGCCAAGGAGGCCGCACCGGCTCCAGCACCTGCCCCAGCCAAGGAGGCTGCACCAGCACCTGTCCCTGCCAAGGAGGCCGCACCGGCGCCTGCCCCTGGCAAGGAGGCTGCACCAGCGCCTTCCCCAGCCCAGGAGGCCGCACCAGCGCCTGCCCCAGCCAAGGAGGCTGCACCTGCCCCAGCCAAGGAGGCCGCACCGGCACCTGCCCCAGCCAAGGAGGCCGCACCGGCACCTGCCCCAGCCAAGGAGGCCGCACCAGCGCCGGCCCCAGCCAAGGAGCCCGCATCGGCGCCTGCCCCAGCCAAGGAGGCTGCACCGGCACCACCTCCAGCCAAGGAGGCTGCACCGGCACCACCTCCAGCCAAGGAGGCTGCACCGGCACCACCTCCAGCCAAGGAGGCTGCACCGGCACCACCTCCAGCCAAGGAGGCTGCACCGGCACCACCTCCAGCCAAGGAGGCCGCACCTGCCTCAGCTAAGGAGCCCGCACCAGCACCTCCTCCTGCTAAGGAGGCCGCACCTGTCCCAGCCAAGGAGGCCGCACCTGCCCCTGCCAAGGAAGCCGCACCGGCACCTGCCCCAGCCAAGGAAGCCGCACCGGCACCTGCCCCAGCCAAGGAGGCCGCACCGGCACCTGCCCCAGCCAAGGAGGCCGCACCGGCTCCAGCCCCAGCCAAGGAGGCCGCACCGGCACCTGCCCCAGCCGAGGAGGCCGCACCGGCACCTGCCCCAGCCAAGGAGGTCACCCCGGCTCCAGCACCTGCCCCTGCCAAGGAGGCCGCACCGGCTCCAGCACCTGCCCCAGCCAAGGAGGCTGCACCAGCACCTGCCCCAGCCAAGGAGGCTGCACCGGCACCTGCCCCAGCCAAGGAGGCCGCACCGGCACCTGCCCCAGCCAAGGAGGCCGCACCAGCACCTGCCCCAGCCAAGGAGGCCGCAGCGGCTCCAGCCCCAGCCAAGGAGGCCGCACCGGCTCCAGCCCCAGCCAAGGAGGCCGCACCAGCACCTGCCCCAGCCAAGGAGGCCGCACCAGCACCTGCCCCAGCCAAGGAGGCCGCACCAGCACCTGCCCCAGCCAAGGAGGCCGCACCAGCACCTGCCCCAGCTAAGAAGGCTGCTTCAGCCCCTGTTCCTGCAAAAGCTCCAAGCAAAGGGGTGCCACCTCCAGCATCAGCTCCTCCTAAGGGGCCAGCACCAGAGAAAGAAACTGCAACAGCACAGGCTTCTGGTAAAACATCTACTCCTGTTGGAAAGGTTGACACACATCCAAAAGACACCAAGACACTCAAACCTGCTTCCAAAGATGGAGCTGTTGCATCTGTTCCAAGCAAGGAAACTGACGGTTCTCTCCCCACTAACTTACCCAGTCCCGTTTCGCTTCCACCCTCTGCCCCTGCCCCCGTTGCTGCATCGCCACCCGCTTCTCCGAATGTTCCTCCCTCTGTTCCTCAGAATGCAGGAACCGCGAAATCTAGTAAAAACACACAAGCTAAGAATGCTGTTGCTGGAAATAAGAGTAGCAAGCAACAGAAAGCAAAGGGAAAGTAGGGTATGTTGGGCTACACATTTCTAACGAGTGATTTATTTTGCCACTAATACTTTCCAGATACTATTAGTTTCTAAGTTTTTGTTTGTGTGTGTGTATTTGAACCCTACTTCACTGAACAGTATTATGCGTACTATATAGTATAGTACTTAACGTATCAGAGATCCTACCACATGGTGCAAAATATCATCACTCATCTAGTGACATCGAAAAGCAAAAACAATGGCTTCGGCTGTTTTGTACCGTTTGGATTCTTCACCCAAAACTTTTTTTCCCAGTTCGGTTTTCTGCATGTGGTGTTTTGTACCCAAAAAAACATTATTTTTAAAAGGTGTGATCAAATCATTTTCCCCATACAGGTGAAGCATTTTTGATTTTTTTCATCCTTGTATATTAGAGTATGATTTATAGTTTGGTAATTTGGTGAAGTTGTCTGTGAATACAGGTCATTTCTTAGTTTATTAACCAGATACTCAATTGTGATTGTAGGTAGTTGTCCAGTTTTTGGATATTAACAAGGATTGATTTTTAAGTAGTGTATATCTCTTTTTTGTCTTCAGTAGGATTTTCTTTGAAATAGATTTTGAGGTGTGAATCTAACATACATTTTAGGTTTTCTCAGGTTGTAGTTTCTAGGCATTCTTTGTGTTGTCTTTTTTATGTAGATTTGATTAAAATAGGTATCTAGATTTTATGTTTTACAAATGAGTATGAAATTTCGTTGGGGAAACGTAAATACAGGATGTGGTAATATTACAAATTGCGTATAAATAATATTCGCTAATAATGTCAAGTGGTCACATCAATTTATGGGTTTTTGTTTCATATTAAATGGAGTTTATGTTGGAAGGACCACCATTTCTCATTTGGACGAAGCCAAGGTTAAGAAATTTTGTTGGGGGAAACGTAAATACAGGATGTGGTAATGTTACAAATTGCGTATAAAATTCGCTAATAATGTCAAGTGGTCGCATAAATTTATGGGTTTTTGTTTCATATTTACTGGGATTTACGTTTGAAGGACCAGAATTTCTTGGTTTTTTTTATATTTACTGGAATTTACATTGGAAGGACCAGAATTTCTCATTTGACGGAGCCAAGACTCGGATATCTGTCACATTATATTCATTGGTATTCTTTCTTTTCCAGCTCTCAACAAGCCTGTAGTCACAGAGGATAAAGAGGCAAAATCCAAAGGTAAAATTAAAGATTTGTCAGAAGATGATACTCCAAAGATAGTGGAAGTTATACCTAAAGAGACAGAAGAGTGAACCAACCAAGAAAGCCGCGGTGGAGTACGGTTAGCTTCGCGGAGTCCTTACTGCTACTATTATTACTACTACTACTACTATTACTGTGCCACAGCGGCGGCAACTGCACGGGGCATAAATTTATTGATTTTTTAAGGGGGTCTTCTCGTGTACAAGACGATCCTTTTTTTCCGATACAGTATAAAGCTGTCTGAGGCGAAAGTTAGGTTTTTTTCATGTGTGTCCAGACTGATGTCTTTATGTCCAGCAGTTCTTTGTGATACTGTCTTGGCAGTTTGTTTTTTTGCTTTGTGTAGCAGATCTGTTTTGATCATTTGTTATTTTGTGTATATAAAAGATTGTATCTTTGATATCTCAGAAATTTTTATTTCTCTCACTTCTCAACCTAGAAATGAAATTTTCAGTCTACAGACTGTTGAAATTACACAGGATTTTTATCAAGCCTTGTAACAGTAAGAATAAATTATGATAAGGAATTGGATTTTTTTTGTTCAACCTTGTATTCTATTTTTAGTTGTAAACTCTATCAGTTGAATGCTGCTAACTCATAACCCTTTTACCCCCAAAGGACGTATTGGTATGTTTCACAAAACTCATCCCTTTACCCCCATGGACGTACCGGTACAACCTTGCAAAAAAATGCCATCATTTTTTTTTTTTTCATATTTTTGATAATTTTTTGAGAAAATTCAGGCATTTTCCAAGAGAATGAGACCAACCTGACCTCTCTATGACAAAAATGAAGGCTGTTAGAGCAATTAGAAAAAATATATATACTGCAAAATATTCTGGTAAAAAAATAACCCTTTGGGGTTTAAGTGTTGGAAATTTCCAAATACCCCGGGGGTAAAAGGGTTAAATTTTATAACTATACAATGATAATTTGATATTTTTCAATTCTTTAGTAGCTCATGATGAAAAGTAGTTGAGGCCCTTGGAACCATATCTTTAATGGAAATATGTAATGGCTACTAACTAATTGAGCCAATAAAAATTTCAAATGGAAAGAGGTAATTGGGAGGGATAAACGTTACAAAAACACCAGATACAGAAAGTAATGATGTACTTTAAAATTAGTTAAGAAACTTTACCAGAAAGTAAATTCTTTTGATCATATTTCTGAAGAAAGTTAATTTGCGTTTAAATTAGTTGTGAAATTTAGGGATGTTTTTGTGAATATGGTTCTACAATGACGAGGTTATAATGTCCTTTATCAAATTATTATAGGTACTATTAAATGATAGTCCTATATCATCATAACCATCCAATCTGTAACCCTTGTTGGAAATCTGGAATACTACAAGCCCAAGGTCTTCAACAGGGAAAGTATCCCAGTAAGGAAACAAATGTGAAAAAAAGTAACTACAAATTTTTGTCAAGCTTTGATCAAATTTTTTATCATTTTATTACTGGTAACCTGTCAATTTCTTTGTTTAATCACAGTTCTTGTTACTGTTTTGTAGTAAGATGGATAAATTGTATGTTTGGTAAATAGAGTAGCAATGAAATGCCAAATAAAGGTACCGTAGTCTTAGTCGTATCCCGTTAAACAGTGGTACATTAACATGGAAGTTTAACCTTATTTGTTCCGTAACCGAAATACAAACCACGCTATTTACAAAGGGGTATTACTTTTAGCGTAGCTGAAATGGCGAGCCATTAGAATTTAACGAGGGTGTATTACCCCCGCGCTAGTTAGCGGGGGGGTAGGGGAGTGGTAGCTAGCTACCCCTCCTCCCCCTCACACACAGGTGAATACTCACTTTCACTTTTGGCTCGGACTGTGACAGACGTCTCTGTCTTGGTCCTCGCTTGGCAGCCATTGTCTGTTTTGTCTTTACTTAATCGCTTACTTTTCTTTTACTCAATATATATGTAAACATGTTTTCATGTTTGTATATATATTTGAGTATAGAAATAAGTAAGTTTCCTTTTCAGATGTGTGTGTGTAGTGTACGATATCTACGTGGAGGCCTCGGCAGTTAGGCCACCACGGCCTAATTTTATGGGTTGCGATCGAGTTTGACTTCGGTCTTTCTCTCTCTCTCTCTCTTGAGGTCGTTCACCCTTTTACTATGTTTTACTACGCCCTTGTAGCTTCCTTCCCGTGTGGGTGGGGTTGCTACGCCGTACATTTTGTCTCAATTAGTTTATGAATCTAATTGTAGTTGTTAATTTTTCAGCTTGTAGAACGATTCCTTTCGGGGTTTTCGTTTTTTTCTTTAGTGTTCATTCATTTTTAAATTACATAATTACATAGTTACATAATTATAATTGTTATAATTCTGTTTTGGTTACAGCTCTCCTTCCGCGAGTGTAAGTGGTTGTGAGGGCACGTGCCTGTTGTGTAATTCTTGTTCCTTTTCCTCGGGATTCCTCTTCGGAGCCTTCCCGGGGGAATGAATGTGTACTAATATTATTTGTTTTATTTTTTTACAGTTACCGATCTAGTTCGTTTCTGTAATATAGCAACGGTGTGAGCTGTCTGGTTGAGTCCTGGGGATTCGGCTGTTGCTGCCTCCCCCCTTGTATTGTCGTCAGGGGCGTGTCTCCTTCTACTGGTAGTACTCCCGTGTCGACGGACAGCTCTCCAGTTCATTTTAGAACAGTCAGGAGGCTTGCCTCCTTGGGCGGATAACTTTCCTTCCGAGGGAAGTTTTTTCCTGTCCAGGCTTGAGCTTTTCCTCTTTTGGGGGGTTCTTCTCTTGCCTTTTTTTTTTCGTGCGACTATGCTCTTGGTGCTGAGCGGTCGCACCTGCAGTTTCGCTCAAGGGGCTGGGCAACTGCAGGAGCTCCTCTTCGGAGGATTGCCCCTCTTAGGTCACTGGCTGACCAGTCTCTTCCACGAAGTGTTTCTCTTTCGTTCGCGAGAGAGTACACTCATAGAGACTCCTCTTCGGAGGTTTCTTCTGTTGCTGTTGCTGTTGGCCTCCCTCGCCGTAAGGCCCTCCGTCCGCCTCGTCGTAAGGGCCTCTCATCTCCCTATAAGGGTGCTTGAGGCGCCTTTTTGAATCTCCGTTTGCAGCCTACAACTTCTTTTTCTCGATCTTCCGTCTTGGTGCAGATGGACAGCAGTCTAATCTCGTCTTCCGACGGGCAACGGTCTTCCCGACGGACAACGGTCTTCCCGACGGACAGCGGTCTTCCGACGGACATCAGTCTCCCGGCGGACAACGATCCCTTCGGGGCAAAGGGTTGCCCCCACGGGGGTTCTTCCCTTGCGTGTCAGGGTTTCCCTGCGCGCCCTTCTGTTCGTCAGCGCTCTCCTGTTCGTCAGCGCTTTCAAGATGATCTTCCCTGTGGTTCCTGTTACGTGCCCTGTGCGCCCACGTTCGCCCTCGCGATCTAGAACTTCGGTTCAGGTCGGGGTCAAGGACTCTTCTTCTTTGCGCAGGCTTCCACGCGTAGCCTTCTGCTCGTCAGCGATCATCAGCTCGTCAGCGATCATCAGCTCGTCAGCGATCATCAGCTCGTCAGCGATCATCAGCTCGCCAGCGATCTCCAGATCGCCCACGTGTGTTACAGCTGGCACGCCAACGTTCTCCAACACTTCTGAAGGAACATGGTTCGCCAGCTACTAGCTCAACTGCGGATGCTGATCGCCATCGCGCGACCCTCAACTGCAGATGCTGACCGCCATCGCGCGACCCTCAACTGCAGATGCTGACCGCCATCGCGCGACCCTCAACTGCAGATGCTGACCGCCATCGCGCGACCCTCAACTGCAGATGCTGACCGCCATCGCGCGACCCTCAACTGCAGATGCTGACCGCCATCGCGCGACCCTCAACTGCAGATGCTGACCGCCATCGCGCGACCCTCAACTGCAGATGCTGACCGCCATCGCGCGACCCTCAACTGCAGATGCTGACCGCCATCGCGCGACCCTCAACTGCAGATGCTGACCGCCATCGCGCGACCCTCAACTGCAGATGCTGACCGCCATCGCGCGACCCTCAACTGCAGATGCTGACCGCCATCGCGCGACCCTCAACTGCAGATGCTGCTCGCCATCGCACAACCCTGAACGATTGCCCGCTTACGCATGCTGCTCCTCATCGCACAACCCCGAACGATCGCCCTCCTGCAGATGCTGATCACCATCGCACCCTTTCACGCGATCATTCACCTGCGCATGCTGCTCGCCATCGCACAACCCTGAACGATTGGCCGCTTACGCATGCTGCTCCTCATCGCACCACCCTGAACGATCGCCCTCCTGCAGATGCTGATCACCATCGCACCCTTTCACGCGATCATTCACCTGCGCATGCTGCTCGCCATCGCACAACCCTGCACGATAGCCCGCTTACGCATGCTGCTCCTCATCGCACAACCCTGAACGCTCGCCCTCTTGCGGATGCTGATCACCATCGCACCCTATCACGCGATCATTCACCTACACATGCTGCTCGCCATCGCTTACCGCCAGCGATCTTCTTCACCTACGCGGCAGCACGATCCCTCGCCGTCACGCCCATTCCCCTGCGCGCCCGCGCGATCGCTCGCCTGCGCGCCCGCGCGATCGCTCGCCTGCGCGCCCGCGCGATCGCTCGCCTGCGCGCCCGCGCGATCGCTCGCCGGCGCGCCCGCGCGATCGCTCGCCGGCGCGCCCGCGCGATCGCTCGCCGGCGCGCCCGCGCGACCGCTCGCCTGCGCGCCCGCGCGACCGCTCGCCTGCGCGCCCGCGCGACCACTCGCCTGTGCGCCCGCGCGACCATTCGCCTTTGCGCGACCGTTCGCCCTCGCGCGACCATAGTTCGCGGCGAATTCCACAGCCGGTGGTAGCAGCAGGGACGCGTGCTCCTAGGCGGCACTCGGGATCACCTCCATCCAAGCACAGGTTGGTAGTGCAGGACGAAGACAGGTCAGTACAGCATTCTTCCCACCTTCTTTTCAGGCAGGAACCGTCGTGTCCTCTCCAAAGGATCGCCCGATCCCTTTCACCTTAGCGAGGATTTCGGACTCTGTGTCCTTGGAGCAGCAGACATGGTTTGATCCGCTGGCACGGGCGTTAATGAGGGTTATGAAACCAGCACTCACCGGCCAGGGTAACAAACCAGCGGCTGTCTCTCCTACGCTGAAGAGAAAGAGAGGAGTGGACTTCGTGGTGACTTCCCCCAGGGCGAAGTTGGTTCCCAAGAGGTCGGTCTCGAGGGTCCCCTCTCCTGCACGAGTACTCTCTCCTTCTCCCGCCCTGGAAGGATTTTTGGCGGGGGGGCTTTCCGTTGAAGATTTCTCCATCGGACAAGGGGTGACTGCTTACCTCTTCCTCTGGGAGCTTACCAGGTTCTTTCCCTCCTCGGTTACGGCCCGAGGTTTGGTTCAAGGAAGCTACAGGAAGATCAAGGGTACTTTCCTCCTCTCGAGCTCAGGCACCTTGGCCTTTCGTCGTTAAGTATCTACTTGCGGACAAGCTCGATGTTTTACCATCTGGACGCACTGACTGAAGGCTTCCTTCGGGTGTCTCATCTGTGGAGGTCAACGACCTCAGACACCCTTCCATCCTTGAGAAGAGTTTTGTCTTTGCCCAAGGACAGAGACTTAAACATCTGCTGTGCGGAGTAAATCGACTTCCGGTTTCACTCCTCCAAGGCGCCTTCTTCCAGACTCTGCAGGGCTCCAGCTCCCTTTTCTTTCAACCACGTCGGCCTAAGTTATCGGCTACGACAACTGGGACAAGGTGTCCAATTGCAGTTTCCTCCTGTCAGGAACAGATGGCACGGGAGACTCCCCCGGGGGGGCATAGTCCTAAAAGGAGTTCACGAACTCTAGGATTGCAGGTTTTTTCGCTGGGAGGATGCTTAAGGTTACTCATCCGAATGACAGCTTCCCGATGCCCATTCCCGCACAATCTCTGTGAGTAGCCAAGGATATCGCGCCTGCCGTCTCTGTCAGCGAATTCAGTGTCTCTGAACCTCTATGCCATAGCATCAGCAGAGTTGCCCGGTTGGGCAGAATGATCCATACCTTAGGCGAAGGTCTTCCTTAGGATCATCGACGGCTTCACCCCCGGCCCCCTCAGTCGATCCTTTCTTGTAAGGAAGGATCTGAGAGGGGATGTCCATAGTCGACCTCTCAGCCCTGATCAAGTTTGTCGAACAAACTTCGGCCAGCGTAGACCAGCAGAATCAATCAGACTGGTAACGAGGCGACAGGACTCCTTTAACCCTGGATCGGAAGGACGGGTACTTTCAGTTTCCATTCCATCCATCTTCCAGGGTGCTCGTCGAATTCAGCCTAAACTGCAAGTATTCCTGCTTATGATGCAGTGTGGCTATCCCGCCGTGGCATAGCAGGTTTGTTTCCCCAGAGAACTCTCCCTGCCTTCCTCTTGGCCGCTCAGGTGCAGACTTCCGCCTCCTCTGCTGTTTGGAGGGCTGGTCAACTCCGGTAGGCTCGGGTTTCGACCTTCTTCAGCGCCGGGAAAAGCTTCCGAATGCTGACCATGAGTGTGGGCTCATGGTATTTTGCTTGGAGCCTTCTCTTCCTCTGCCTCAACATCTGGAGTATCTGGCCATGATATTGAGTCAACCGCCTTACCACGTTGGAAACCCCGCTTCTCGTCCGTCCAGCGAGGTTAAGCAACGTCGGCACTTGGATGGGTGACCACCTGGGGACGCCAGATTCTGTTACCACATCCTCCGAGCCTTCCTTTCGGTTGACTGTGGCAAGACTGAGGAGAGTCGCAGTACCTGTTCTCAGTCAAGCAGAGTTTTCAGCCCTACCTTGGAACGTTTCCTAGTTCTTCTTTCCTCATTGACCCGTTTATAGTCCGAACGGTCGCCTCAGGATAAGTTCCATGTGGGGCGATCCAAGTTCCGGTGGCTTCAGGCAATGTTTAACCGGACTCCCTGGCCCTATGGGACCAGCGGAACTATTAAACCTGCAATGGGTGTTGACCTATGGAGCCTCTTGATGGTAGTGGATATTCTCGTCCTTTCCCCACATTCTTGATGCGGTTCTCGGACTCGTCAAAGGAAAGGGGGGGGGGCATGTTCCGGTCCAGGCCTATGGTCAAGACCTGAAGGATACCTCTCCATCATTCAGGCAGGCTTAAGGGCCTTAGTCTGGCCCCTCTTCAGTCCTACCGCTCCTGCCAAGTCGCCCCGTTGCGTGTCGACTTCATGCTAACCAGCAGGGGACGCATTTTCACACCTTCACATCTTGCAGTAGAGATACCGGGATGATTGAGATTCTCTCAATTCCACCATCGGCTCTCTCATTCCAGGCAGGGGAATGTTTCTCTCAGACTATCCAAGCAGAGCCTCATAGAGAGAGTGTACCTAGGGGTCTTTGACCTTGGGTAACCAGCAAGTGCTGATCTGGGGGACCTGATCGCGACAGCTTGGAACCTCAAGCTTCCGCTAGTTTTCCCCCCAGTCTCAGACCCCGAGACTCTGGCAAGATGCATTCCGGTGATGGTGGGACAACTTCGACGCCTGCGTCTTCCCTCCTTTTTGTCTGCGGACAATGGGTCTCAACAAAACCAGGTTGTCTGTCAACCTTTCAATGGGAGAGCTCCACTGGGACTATGCGCAGAACGGTTTCTGGACCCTCTGCTTCCCCTGACGGAACTCCCGGGAGAGCTTCTCCCACGGCGCAGGCTACTCAAGCAACCACACTGCGACATCTCTCCCGAACCGGGGCGTCGCTTCGGCTTCATGCCTGGAGACACTACGCTTCCTCCTCTAGAAGAGACAACCCGCTACAGTCGCGGTACGGAGGTCGCGTCATCTGCGATAGTCATCCACAGGGGTCTCCCAGGCAAAGTGAAGAGTCTAAGGTGGTCGGTGCCGTGGGAGATATACCTCTTCCCGTGAGGCCTCTTCTCCAGCAATAACGGTCTTATTGCCTTTCGGCGGGAGGAAACTCCTTTCCGCTCTTGGCAATGAAGCCTGCCGCTCAGCCTTTCCCTGACCTTCAGGCTTAAAGGAATAACTTTTTCCTGCCCGCTGGATCTATTCTCGCTCATGCGAAGCTACGATCGTCCCTGCCCTAGTCGGAGGAAGACCTCCAACTTGGAGCATGGCTCGGACTTTTAGTCCTTTAAGAGATCTTCTCAAGACCCTTTTACGACAGGCCTCGGATTGTATTCCGCCTTGGGTCTTCTGCTCACTCTGGCCACGGCCAGTGTGTAAGCAATCTTCTTGGTCTCTTACTACTCCCCCCCTTTCTAAGGAAGAGGGGAAGGCAACATTCAGGCTCGCTCCTGAGTTGTTGGCTAGACTCAGAATCTGAGGGTCCCGACCCTTCGGTCCGATTCATTCAAGATTTTGAGTCTCCATTCTGTGTCTGATGTCCCAAGACCTTCTCTTTCTTGCCAGTACAGGAATCGAGAGGTTAGCGCTGGGAACAGCTGCAGTTTGGCCTCAGTTGCAGCCGATTTGGGAACACAAGGAGGACATGGGGGGAGAGTCACCAGTATACCTCTTCAGCCCGGACTCAAGGACATTCATCTCGACCTGTCTTCAGACCCTCCCCCGTCACGTCTCCCTACAGCACGATGTTGGATACATCGCAACGTCCCTCGCCTTCGAGTAATACTACTCTGTGACGCAGGTGCTACAAGCTGGAGTCTGGAAGCGTCTGATGACCTTCGCAGCCCGCTTCCTGCAGGGCGTGACCCACAGGAGTCTCGATACGTTTTCTATCGCTCTGTGGTGGCTACACAACAGCTGGTCTAACCTCAGGCTCCTTTTTGGACAGGTAGCAGAAGGTTGAGGGCATTGTTATCAGGTTTTAGTCTGCATGAACGAAAGAAGTATGTCTGGCCCTTACTTCTTTCTTCATCATCCCCTCTACGGGGAAGCAGCATCCTGGTCTCTGCATAGCTGACCTCGAACCTCTGCAGGTAAACCATACTTCCTTGTGTTCCGAGTATTGAGTCAATACTGTCGCGTCCCCCATACCCTGACGAGGTGGTATTGGGAACGTCCTAACCCAGAGTTCCTTCTGGAACTCCAGGTCAACTGCCTAAGACGGGTCACACTTCTTCCTTCACACACAAGCTTACGTAGGCCACATGGTTCCTTGCGGTGCAAGGAACTTGTGAGGTGCAGGGACTCCTTTTCTCGAGTGCGACTCACTCGGATTCTGAGTCCCCGGGTAAAGCCAAAGCCAGTATGGCTGGGGACTTTCCACCCTTCCTAAGGGATAAGTCACCCTTTGTAAATAGCGTGGTTTGTATTTCGGTTACGGAACAAATGACAAATTCGAAGATAATTTGTATTTTTCCTAACCATACAAACCTTAGCTATTTACACATATTTGCCCGCCAGCCCTGTCCCCCAAGACAAGTCCTACCTCTAAGTGAAAGTGAGTATTCACCTGTGTGTGAGGGGGAGGAGGGGTAGCTAGCTACCACTCCCCTACCCCCCCGCTAACTAGCGCGGGGGTAATACACCCTCGTTAAATTCTAATGGCTCGCCATTTCAGCTACGCTAAAAGTAATACCCCTTTGTAAATAGCTAAGGTTTGTATGGTTAGGAAAAATACAAATTATCTTCGAATTTGTCATTTTTATTTTTTCTGTGAAGGCTATTATTGATATAAGGATTTATGTAGTAAACTAATTAGTAAATTGAATTTTGTTCATGAGCTTTTCTTGTAAATATGTATGCTGCCATTACAAGGGATTTATCCTAAAGTTTTGAGTCTCAGTACTCTGGACAGATGAGTATTTACATTCGGTTTAAAAGCCACTGTATTTCAGGTGGTATATTTCTATGTATGTTGAAATTAGGTACAATTAAAGAATTTTCATTTGATGAGATGAATTTTATGGAAATTAGGAGGGCACAGGAAGTAAGAGGTGATAACATTGCAAAGATAAACCAAAAACTGACAATTGACATTTGCTAATATGGTGAACAAGTGTTACAAGTGTTCGTTGCCGAAGGACAAACATTGATGTGTGTTGAGAAAGGAAGTTGATAAAGTCATCTGCAAGGATCAAACCACTTACCTGGCAACGAAGATTTCTACCATATCGGCTTGGGAAAACCAGGTGTGGTATTTGACTTTTTGTTACATAACTGTTGATTGTTTCCAGGGCAGTACAATATTATTGCTGTGGTGAGCAGCGTGCATTTAAAGGAATGTTGTAAGGAGAGATTACATAGATCTACAAGAAAATAACCATTTTAAATGAAATACAGAATGGCAAACGACCTCGTGAAACTACTGAACGTAAAGATGGACCTAATCATTTATGAGGAACTGGAACAGTATATCACTCGGACATTGGAAGTAGCACTAGGCTTTCTATCAAGTGGATGCTTCTAGACGTTTTCGGCATGGAATGTGAATATTAATAACCTCATCAATCATCATCCCAGAGAGAGGTCATATACTGTACATACTGGAGGATGGATACTTGCAGGTAAATTTTTAAAAAATTTTAATTGAAAATATACTGTAAATCATTTCCATATGCATGCCTGAAGTCTTTCGTAGATGATGCTTTTACATTAAACGGTAATACAGTATTTATACATTTCACTATATTAAAATCAACTCGTAGTATGAGGCCTTTTTCCTAAAATCTTGAAAATTTGTAGGAGACCCTTTTGGAATGCTGTACTTGCTGGCAGAGACCCATTTACTTGAGGCAAGAGAGGTAGAACAAATTGTTCCAGCATGCAATGCTCCATAGAAATTTACCCATTGAATTCTCGAGGACATTTTGACACCCATAGTTACTTCAATAGATAATAATGTGATCATAGTAGGCAGCTAAAGGTCAGAAATTTACTTAGAAGTATCATCAAGACTTTGATCTTTACCGTAGGCCTAAATTCATTAATGCAATCTAAATATATCTGGCTGATTTATTAAATGGTTACAACAGACAGTTTAAAATCAAAAGCCAAAATGTGAGGCAGAAAGCAATGCTATTTAAGAGTATCTTGAACCTTAGAAATTTATTTGTACTTCATAGTTGTAGGCAACCAATATTTTTGTGATTGGGTAATGCGAGATTTAAGTGATTGGTGAAGAGTAACTTGCACATAAAATTTTTTATTTCTACAAAAAAAATATGCATCATTTTTTATGTACAGTAAAATGATATAATTTCTCTCTCTCTCTCTCTCTCTCTCTCTCTCTCTCTCTCTCTCTCTCTCTCTCTCTCTCTCTCTCTCTCATGTCAGGATGCCTGAAAACTAAATCAATCAATCTCCTCTCTCTCTCTCTCTCTCTCTCTCTCTCTCTCTCTCTCTCTCTCTCTCTCTCAAACCAAATTACTGAAAGATAATCATGAGAAAATTTAAGAAGGGAATTTTTATTTACTAAAGATATATGATTGGCTAACATACAATTATATCCCAATATATACAAACATAAAACATATAAGAATATAAATTAAACCCATATTCCCTTAGGAAATTAAAAAAGAACCATTAAAATCAAATATATAGAATGGCAGCTGAGAAGCATTACCAAAAGTCAGCGAAACACACTTCAGTGGGTTATGTTTTGGTCGAATCAAAACAAAAATTAAGATAGGAGACGAAGGGGCAAAGATATAATAATATCCTAATATATAAAAGCATAAAACATATAAGGATATAAATTACACCTATATTCCCGAAGTAAATGAAAAATAAAGCTATTAAAAGTGAAAATATGTATGATGGCAGCTGAGAAGCACTACCAAAAGTCAGCGAAACTCCCTTCAGTGGGTTTTGTTTTGGTCGAATCAAAACAAACAAAATAATAAGATGGGAGACGAAGGGGAATGACCCCCTCCAGATATTGTTTATTTGTTTACAGTGTGAGATGGTGATTATATACAAATGTGGTAATTTATTGAGACATTTGATGTGACGTAAGGTATATTTATTGATGTTGTTCTCTTTATTAACGTTTAATTCGAGGTAGTTAATTGAGAACAGGCTGGAGGCAGGTTCGCTTTGTATAGGCTGTACGGTTTGCTTATGGTGACTTAACTTTGTTTTTAGAAACAAACTAAATTATTTAAAATGATTATTATGTTATTTGGACCATTTGTAGTTCGTTTCGACATAATATGTGGAAAATGTCAAAAGTTATGATTTAAAATCTGTATTTTAAAGGGAAACAAAGAATTCTACCTAATCTAAGGTTCTCCACCTAACCTAACCTAGGAACCGTATCTATCCCTACTTACCTACCGGCTAGCTACGCGCCCTTCGACCCCATTTAGACTGCCGTATCCTCAGCTTACCCTAAGACTAAGTCTCAACCCTGTGGTTGTTTCCCATCTGGCTTCATGACTGCCAAGGTAATGCTAAATCATATTTGGAACCTTTGTATATTAGTGGCCAGTTCCTCCCGCGTATATTAAAAATGGACACCAATTAACGTAAACTGCCCCCTAACCTAACGTACAAACTGCATCCTTGACTACTATCCAATGCGGGGTGGTGGCTAACGCCCCCCTACACTGCCATACTCTTAGTCGGCCGTCATCATACATACAGGTGGCCGCTATCATACATACTGTACACTCCTCCTAATTCTTATTCCGTAAAACTAGTTTCATATCCTATTTCAGACCAAAAAGAACAACTTCCTTATAAATGAAATTGATTTGACAAGTAATATAAAACAAACTATTTTCACCCAAGGTTATATTCTGATTTATTTATTTATTTATTTTTATGTATAATGCTATGAAAAAGGAATGAGCTACCCTTATTAGACTAAGCCTATTGTGATATTGAAGCCATGTAAAATGTTGCCACAGCATTTCTCTTGTTGTATGTGGTTTTACCTATTAATATGATGACAATTTCTGCTTCATGTGTTGTCTATATTATCACCATTTATGTTATTCTATTTATGACAATCACCATGAAAAGCTTAGGCTTAGACATCCCTTGACTTAGATGACAGACAAGGAACCCTAGTTTAGGTTAGCTTGAGGAAGGGTAGGTTACAAATTTCCCTTTTAAATTGCAGTTTTTGTACCGTAGAAGTTTTTATGAACTTTAACTCGGTATCGTTTAAGCTAGCTTTTAGAATTCAAAAGTCTACTGTAAGTTTAGAAAGAAAAGTCTCAAAATTTAGTCTCTTCTATAACATATTTAGAGTATTCTATATATTATTTATGACAACATTATAATCTCGATGTTTTTTTTGTTAAGGGGGTTAATCCTTATCATGAAGGTACACCGATGGCAGTAAATTAAATGGGACTCCCTAAGTATGTTTTCAAATTGAAACACATGCCATTCATCTTGAATTCCAAATTCTCGGAGATTGTTCATTTAGGATGGAAGCGACATGAGATGAGATTTTTTCAGTTTGACCAAATAAAAGTAAAAGATGATAATACATAAGTAATATAAGTACAGTAATTATGGTCTCGGTTTAAAAAAGTGTATTAGTTTTAGCTATGCATTTTTTTCATTCGTATAATTAATCTCTCGTTTAAAGTCCAGAAATTCAGTATGTTTTTCTCAGATATTTTTTCAAAGGTTCCGATGGAAAGGCAAATTTCTCTGCCCAATACCTGAACCTGAGCTTCATGACTGTAGCGTACTAATTCACGTAGCTTCTTAAACTTATCTAGCGCGTTACTAGAAATTTTACCAATATCGAGCTTGATTTTCGTAGTACTGTATGTATTGAAATGCTGAACATGGATATTTTTTAATATCTGGCTGCCTGCTTTCCTTTCCACAGAAAAGTGTTTCTGCAACTGTTGATTATAAAATGTTATACAGTTCAGTATTTGAAGGAGTAAGTGGGATTGAAGAGTCATATTTTATATAAATACAAGTATGGGAATATTATAGAAACAAAATTTCTAATTTCTGTATTGTATGAATACAGCTCTTTAAACTTGTGCTGGAAATAGCTGAATTTGTTTTCTTTTTAGCCTAAACCAACATAATTTTGTAATAAAAAAGGTGGAAGTAATTGTGAGCAACTTTCACGATGTTACTGTGGAACTGTGTAAGGCTTAGGATTAGCTGTGTTAGAGCCTTTAAAAGTCTTTCTTGGAGTGGATTTAGGTTTATCGTTAATATCCTTGTGTGATGCAAGGTACAGTACCGGCCTAATTTCCATCGACTGCTTTTTAGAATACGTTCAAATAGATGTTGTTTTTTGAGATTTCACTGTTTTTGAAGTTAGTGATATCGATGATAAATCTTGAAATGGTATTAGTTGGTGGTTACATTGATAAAATTCAGTATTAATAAATTAAAATGGGCAATGTTCAGTGTACACTTCCAAGGAATTTTTCCATTTTATTATATAGTATCCTATTAGTGAATGCAACTTATCTAAATGAAATTTTTGTATTTGGTTCCTGAAGAGACAGTGAAAGATGGAAATGGAAGGTTGTTAAAAGGAGAGGAGGCAAGGAAAAGGTGGGTGGAATATTTTGAAAGTTTGCTGAATGTTGAGGATGATAGGGAGGCAGAGATAATTGCTGTTCCAGGTGTTGAGGTGCCAGTGATGGGAGATGAGAATGAGAGAGAGATTACAATAGAGGAAGTGAGGAGAGCACTAGATGAAACGAGAGTAGGAAAAGCATCTGGTATGGATGGTGTGAAAGCTGAGATGTTGAAGGAAGGGGGTGTGACTGTAATTGAATGGTTGGTGAGATTGTTTAATGTGTGTTTTGTGTTGTCAATGGTACCAGTAGATTGGGTCTGTGCATGTATTGTACCACTATATAAGGGTAAGGGAGATGTGCATGAGTGTTGTAATTCAAGAGGTATTAGTTTGTTGAGTGTAGTTGGAAAAGTGTATGGTAGAGTACTGATTAATAGGATTAAGGATAAAACAGAGAATGCAATCTGGGAAGTACAGGGGGGTTTTAGAAGAGGTAGGGGTTGTATGAATCAGATTTTTACAGTTAGGCAGATATGCGAGAAATATTTAGCAAAAGGTAAGGAGGTGTATGTTGCGTTTATGGATCTGGAGAAAGCATATGATAGAGTTGATAGGGAAGCAATGTGGAATGTGATGAGGTTATATGGAGTTGGTGGAAGGTTGTTGCAAGCAGTGAAAAGTTTCTACAAAGGTAGTAAAACATGTGTTAGAATAGGAAATGAAGTGAGCGATTGGTTTCCGGTGAGAGTGGGGCTGAGACAGGGATGTGTGATGTCGCCGTGGTTGTTTAACTTGTATGTTGATGGAGTGGTGAGAGAGGTGAATGCTCGAGTGCTTGGACGAGGATTAAAACTGGTAGACGAGAATGATCATGAATGGGAGGTAAATCAGTTGTTGTTGCGGATGATACTGTACTGGTAGCAGACACAGAAAAGAAGCTTGACCGACTAGTGACAGAATTTGGAAGGGTGTGTGAGAGAAGGAAGTTGAGAGTTAATGTGGGTAAGAGTAAGGTTATGAGATGTACGAGAAGGGAAGGTGGTGCAAGGTTGAATGTCATGTTGAATGGAGAGTTACTTGAGGAGGTGGATCAGTTTAAGTACTTGGGGTCTGTTGTTGCAGGAAATGGTGGAGTGGAAGCAGATGTACGTCAGAGAGTGAATGAAGGTTGCAAAGTGTTGGGGGCAGTTAAGGGAGTAGTAAAAAATAGAGGGTTGGGCATGAATGTAAAGAGAGTTCTGTATGAGAAAGTGATTGTACCAACTGTGATGTATGGATCGGAGTTGTGGGGAATGAAAGTGATGGAGAGACAGAAATTTAATGTGTTTGAGATGAAGTGTCTGAGGAGTATGGCTGGTGTATCTCGAGTAGATAGGGTCAGGAACGAGGTGGTGAGGGTGAGAACGGGTGTAAGAAATGAATTAGCGGCTAGAGTGGATATGAATGTGTTGAGGTGGTTTGGCCATGTTGAGAGAATGGAGAATGGCTGTCTACTAAAGAAGGTGATGAATGCAAGAGTTGATGGGAGAAGTACAAGAGGAAGGCCAAGGTTTGGGTGGATGGATGGTGTGAAGAAAGCTCTGGGTGATAGGAGGATAGATGTGAGAGAGGCAAGAGAGCGTGCTAGAAATAGGAATGAATGGCGAGCGATTGTGTCGCAGTTCCGGTAGGCCCTGCTGCTTCCTCCGGTGCCTTAGATGACTGCGGAGGTAGCAGCAGTAGGGGACTCAGCAGTATGAAGCTTCATCTGTGGTGGAAATGTGGGAGGTTGGGCTGTGGCACCCTAGCAGTACCAGCTGAACTCGGCTGAGTCCCTGGTTAGGCTGGAGGAACATAGAGAGTAGAGGTCCCCTTTTTTGTTTTGTTCTTGTTGATGTCGGCTACCCCCCAAAATTGGGGGAAGTGCCTTTGGTATATGGATGGATGGATTAGTGAATGCAACTTATCTAAATGAAATTTTTGTATTTGGTTCCTGCTAATGTTCTTGCATAAAGCCCATTACTATTTTATTATAATCCCTTGTCAGATTTTGAAAGGGGTGACCTCTAACCTCATATGGAAGTCTTGATTTATATACTGTATTCTGTTCAAAATAAAAGATGATTTGATTATGCTGTATCAAGATTTAGTTGTAATATTATACATTAGTAGTTCCAGTGAATATCTTTTGAGAAATTGGTATAGAATGTCTAAATTATTTTTCTTTTTTTCATAGACTTTATATACATCTCTGTTCCATTTTGTCACTATTTGATACGTCAGTTTAGGATAGTTTTGGTATATCCTGAGAAAACAGTAAAGTACTGCTACTATATACAATGAAATGTATTTTAACCCTTTTACCCCCAAAGGACGTACTGGTACGTTTCACAAAACTCATCCCTTTACCCCCATGGACGTACCGGTACGTCCTTGCAAAATAATGCTATTTAAAAATTTTTTTGCATATTTTTGATAATTTTTTGAGAAACTTCAGGCATTTTCCAAGAGAATGAGACCAACCTGACCTCTCTATGTCAAAATTTAAGGCTGTTAGAGCAATTAAAAAAAATATATATTGTACTGCAAAATGTGCTTAAAAAAAAATAACCCCATGGGGGTTAAGGGTTGGAAATTTCCAATTAGCCTGGGGGTAAAAGGGTTAATAATAAGGGCATTATTTTAATATTTTTCTATCCTTCTTTTTGCAGTGTGCAGATATAAATATTGCAGGCTCAGTACAAAGATACGGAGGTTAGGAAACGTTGAAGGAGTTAAAAAAAACTACTCTATAAATCATCCAAGATGGGAGAGGGACAGATGCGAGAAATTGTGGACCTGTTAACGAAATTTTCCATTGATAAGCTTAGTAGCGAATGGATAAGAAGTGTGATTGATGCCGATTTCACGGAAGTGGATGATTTGCCGTCCGAGTTCGAAGACTTCCATTGCAGTACAAATTTTCACGGTTTATTCGATGCCGTGGTTGGCTCTTGCCGACATTGGATCGACAGCCTACCAGTCGTCAACGACGACATTGAAAAGCGACTGTCTATATCCAGTTCACACAGTAGTCCCCAGGTCTCGAGGACCAGGATACCCAGTTTACCTGATACGTCACAAGCAAATGATAGAGATATACACACGACGTTCTGGATGACATTGGCTGAAAATGTCAGCGTGAAGGGTTTGAAGGCGCTGTTGTTTTATTACATTCACAGAGGGCAGAGGTACGATGCCCGGGAACTCGAAAGAGAGTATGGGATTAAATCTGCTAGCATTTATTTTTTACTCCTGTGTGTTCCGGGAAGTAATGCATTTAGGGTATTCCATCCTGTACTGTATATGAAAACAATTGAAATCTTGAGATTAACATTAAAACTAAGAGTGGGATCATCCAGCCCCGTGAAAAAGGGTCGAAACCGGGGAAGTGGACGTAAATCTCACGACGAGCAGTCGAATCACGGTGACGATGATGACGACGACGAGGCTGAGATGGCGATGTTGACGCCAGTGGAGGCAAACAAGCTAATTAGATCTCTCAATATTCTCTTGAATGATTTCCTCAGACTGACTCACCGATTCTCATTCAAACATTCATCCGAGTGCCTTGACGAAACCATAAATATACTAATAGACGTTTCTAGGGCGGAAACGCGCGACGCGCAGGGCATATTTTTGGGCCGGCACGGCCCGTCAACTGTCACGGCACTGGCATATAATGCCTATGTCGCTCTTCAGTCCATCTGCAATCCTATTCATGGGAAGATCAATAGAATCGTGATCCTTATCATGAAGCACATTATGTACAATATTCTTATGATTTCCAGGGGTTGCTCAGACTTATCCCCCCGTTCTCTAGGAGTCATACGAGACCATTCTCAGATTTTCGTCAAGTATTTATTAACTCAAGTGAAGGAAGATGCATACGAAGGTGTTTACATTCTCATTCAGCATATCTGCATTCGTGTACCTGACAAAGCAGAATATCGGCAGAAGACCGCCCAATCGGTGGTCGAGATTTTACGCTATCTGCCGATCCAGCTTTACACGCGTCTCGTCAAATGGTTTTTCAAGTTTTCTCACAATGAGAAGGCAGGTCACAGGCTCTTTATGCTGGAAGTTATTGCGAAGATGTTAGATGAAAAGGAGAGGGTCGGGGAAGACGAAGAGATGCGTTCCTCGCAGTCTCCCACCGCAAGAGAAAGTAGACCCACGTCAAGAGTGTCTTCGATGTCATCGTGCGACGACAACGATAACGATGCTGGCAGTGATAGCGACTACGACGTTAGAGAAAGTGGAGAGAATAGTTTTTTGAAAGTCAACGTTGACCATCCAGTGGAAGTTCCTCCGGACCGTAATATTCTCTCGCATAAGTTTCTCCTGGGCATAATTTTCTCCCGGTGCCGCGACAGCGGCGCCACTGTCCGTGCAAAAGCTTTAGCACTACTGGCGGAGTGTACGTATTCCAAAAACCCAACCATTGTGATGGCCATGAAGCAGATTTTCTTTCGTAACCGCCCATTGGCGTGCAATCCACCTCACATACCAAATAATAACGTCAATGCCGAGTCTCCGTTAGAAGTGGAAGGTGAAGAGGATCTTGATCTACCCAATGCTTCCATGGTGGTGTCGATGCTTCACCGGCGCGCCCTGGACGATAAGGTGATCGTCCGTAAGTCGGCCCTGCAAGTGCTCGAGAACTTGATGAAACTGGACAATGAAATGCTCAATGATAAAAATCTGGAGGTGTGTATTAGTGTTACTTTTGCTTGTGAATTACATTTTGTTATTATTATTATCGTTATTATTATTGTTATCAATTGCTAAGCTACAACCCTAGTTGGAAAAGCAGGATGCTATAAGCTCAGGGTCTCCAACAGCAAAAATAGCCCAGTTGGGAAAGGAAACGAGGAAAAATAAAATATTTCAAGAACGGCAACATAAAAATAGATATCTATATAAACTTTAACAAAACAAGAGAAAGAGAAATTAGATAGAATAGTGTGCCCAAGTCTGCCCTCAAGCAAGAGAACTCTAACCCAAGACAGTGGAAGACCATGGTACAAAGTGTATAATTCATATATTACAAATCTATTTTACCGTTGTTACTGATCTTGAGATATTTTATATTTTTATTATTTCTTGTGTATAGTTTATTTCTTTATTTTATTTCCTCACTGGGATATTTTCCCTCTGGGAGCCTTTGTAGCATCCTGCTTTTTCAACTAGGTTTGTAACTTAACAAGCAAGAATGATAACAATAACATATTTGTAATAAAAATCACAAGTAAGCTCAGTAAATTTAGTACAGGTCTTGAATATGAACTTGTGCATCAAATTTCATATTCTAAAATCTATTTAAACTTAATTATGATGTGAGAGTATATAGTGATGTGGTATGAAAAGTGATATTAATTTTTCTTTTGTTAGAATTATACAGAATATTTAACTTTTGATTTCATATCTTCTTCCCTCTCCTCGGTTCTGTAGGTACTGATGGAACACTGCCGCGATCCAGCCCTCTTGATAAGGAAGCAGATGATCATATCTCTCTCGGGACTCTTGGAATCCTACTCGGAGAGTGAAAGCATCACCACATTTTGGATTAAGGGAGTCTTTCCGCTTATTCTTGATCCAGAGATTAAAGTACAAGAGAAAGTGATAGATGTGAGTTGTATGTTTGTACGTACTCTTTTTGCATGCATATCCAATACGTGAGAAGTTGCATGAGCTAAGTTTTTAGTTGCGATACAGTATCTATAATATTACTCTACAGTGCTTATTGTTCTTTGCAGTAACTATAATATTCAACCCCTTCTTTCTAAGCCATTCAATTTCTTTAAGCTTGTTTGCTTTTGTAAGAGTACACCACTTTATTGCTGTAAGCTTTTTATCATTGCAGTCTTAATATACAGTAATGTAGTTTTTAGTTTTTGAAAAGGGAGATCCACTGATTGAAAGCAAGACCTAGCTGATTAATCTTATCAAATGACCTTGGAAGCGAGATCTTCTTGTTGTGTAGGGGACTCCAATTTGTTGGAGTTAGACGATCACTAAGCTCATTCGCAGCCGAATTGCTCCTTTCTGTGGATAGCAGACTTTGTAGTGTTGGTCTGTTTAGATACGCTTCTTTGTGTCTGCTCTAATGAATTATTGCGTACTGCTTTTCTAATTGTTTTGACTTTAGAGCTTATAGAAGGTACTCAACTTATAAACTTAAATAGGTTCCAAGATGCTGTTTGTAAGCCAAATTTTGTTAAATTTGCTTTATATTAGTTGATTTTTTAGGCATCTAGTTAAACAGTTTTTACACTATAATATTTTATTAAAAGTTCAGCTTAGATTCAGGGGGGTGAAGGCTTGTAGCACTAAATATGAGCTGTTCATCTCAACTAAAGGTTAAATTGTGTACAGTAATGTGTATGTACTGTGTATCACTGAGTCGTTTTATTCTATTCAAGTGTTGTACTGTATCTGCTTATTTTTAATATGTAAAATGACTTAAAGTCTGAGTTTAGCATTGAATTTCTTATAAATTTAGTGCCGGTAATATGATTGACAATTTCATCATTCCAAATTATCACTACTGTTAGTTTCATTAGGAAAATACTCTACAGTTCTGTATTTAAATATTCATTTCATAATTATTATGTCATTGGGAGTTGTAAACTAAAACAAAGTATGAATTTGTTTGTTATTAAATCCTAAATTGCACAAGAAAAACAACTAAGCCAGCAAGTCCAAAACAGAAGGATGTCCTAGAGGGCGCTCGTGTTAGATGTCGGTGGCGTGGTCCAAGTGTGGTTTCTAGGGCCTCTGTTACGGCCCTTCCCTTTGATGAAGGAATTATCTAAATGGAAGATAGCCAGTGAATAGTGGTTTTCACACGCCCCTGATGTATACACGACACCCACAAGGTGCTCGCGCGAGGGTAGTAACCTCTGCATTCCATGCTTTTATCTTTCTCTGGTATATTTGGAAGATTTATATCAGAAAAGTGTAAAGAAGGACCCTTTTCACCGGCCGTCACAGGTCTCCCCAGAAATAGATTTTTCCTTCGTCAAAATCCCTTTTATAAAATTTAGCTCATCATCTGACAATTTAAAGCTTAACTATCTTGAAGTGTTTTTTTCTCAGCAAGAAGATTTTTCCTGTTATCCAATTTGCATATTCCTCATTTCAGTACATTGATCTGTTGCTGTTCAGAAGACTGGTGCCTTACAACCATCCTCAAAGAGGAACTCCCGAACATAGACTTCCGTGGCTTATCGTGTCTAGAGTAACGAAACTCAGTTTCCACAAATTCTTCAATAAAGCGCTTATGATGTGGTCCAAGTCTGAGTACAATAGGTTGGTTTTATTATTGTTATTATTATTATTATTATTATTACTTGCTAACCTACAACACTAGTTGGAAAAACAAGATTCTGTTAGTCCAAGGGCTCCAACAGGTAAAATAAACCAGTGAGAGAAGGAAAAAAAAAGAAAAATAATAAACAATTAAAATAAAATATTTAAAAAACAGTATCAAAACAGATATTTCATCTATAAACTATATAGACATATGTCAGCCTGTTCAAAATGAAAACATTTGCTACTAGTTCATATTTTACCTTACAAATATTGAAAGCAATAAACAATTTTATTAAATGCCTGAAGAACTGGTGAAGAGATATTAGTATTGTAAAACATGTGAAAAATTATTGCCTTTTATTTTTATTCAGACCCCAGGTAGTGAAAGTTGTGCGTTCCTACGTGGGGACAGAGTACAACGAAGAGATGTGGACACTTCTAGCCGCCCTCTCCAACTACATTGTTGTAACGGATGCTGCTTTTGTTGTGGACTATTTTGAAGAAAAATGCCAATCTAGATCAATGGTTAGTGATATAGTTGTTTGTTGACTTTATTGAAATTATATTTTTCAATATTAATCTTACCCAGTGATCATGTAGCTGCAGCTCTGCTGCCCGACAGAAAAAACCTACGGGCGGGATACGCCAGCGATCGCTACACAGGTGGGGGTGTACAACAACAGCGCCATCTGTCGAGTAGGTACTCAAATACTTCTTGTCAACAAAGAACCAATTTTCTCTCTGTCGTGCCACCGGCAAGACCTACTTGATACGCTGTTGTTTCTGGAGTTGATTTTCACGCTATTTGGTGAAGTATTCTCTCTAGTTATTAGCTTTCGCTGTACAGAAGTTATCATCAATACTTTATCACTTTCATTGATTAGATTTTGGATTATTTGTTGACAACTTGGATAGATTTTGGATTTCCCCCCTTTGACTAATTCAAGATGTCTGACCCTACTCAAGTCCCCAAGTACAGGCAGTGTAGCGCTAGGGACTGTTCTAGGCGTCTTCCGAAGGCCTCTATAGATCCTCACACCGTTTGTTCCAATTGTAGGGGTAAAGCCTGTCAATTGGAAGATCGATGTGAGGAATGCGCTGGGCTTTCGGAATTCGATTTTCAAGAATTCCTTAAGAATGCACGTAGGCTAGAGAAGGATAGGATCAGGAGGAGTTCGTCTCGCTCTTTTGATTTTTCCTCTCCCCATGCCCCTCAACCTATTCCTTCCCCTGTAGTGGTTACACCCGACCCTCCTACTAGCTCTCATCAACCTTCGATGGCGGATATGATGCGTGCCATTCAGGCTCTTGGTGACAGAGTTGAGTCATTAGCGAATGACCGCAATCAACTCCTGGCTGACGTCAGAGAGTTGAAGGAGAAAAGTGCAGTGGGAAGTGTAGTGAGTGCAAGTGCAGTGAAAAGTGTCAGTGTTACGCATGAGGGTGCGTCTGTTCGTGCCTGTCGTCCTCCCAGTCCGGGACCTCTTGCAAGCTCCCAAGCCCAGGGGAGAAGCAATGTCGTACGACCAAAGGGTTCGACAGGCCTTGATCAGCGGACAGACGTTCCCTCCGTGGTTGAGGACGTATCTTGCAGAGATCGTCCCACCCACAAACAGACGAGTGAGCCCATTCATTCCTCGTCTGCGGAAGAGGTTTCTAGACAGAAACGCTGGACCAAGGTCTCACGACCTCTCAAGCGCAAGGTCCCTTCTGAGCGAGTCCAACGGCCCAGGTGTAGCCACTGGGTCAGTTCGGACTCGCCGCAGTCTTCCGAAGACTGCACACCTCCCAAGAGAGGTAGAGTGGTTCGGCAGCAGGCAATCACTCCGTCTGTTGCCGCACCAACCGCTGTAGACCCTAAGTGGTCTATGCTGCAGTCTATGCAGACTCAGCTAGCTTCCTTCATGCAGGAGTATCGTGCTGAGAAGGTTGACGCTGCACCCGTTAACCTACAACCTGCCACGGTTGTGCGCTCAGCTGACACTGCGGCTGCCTGCTCCCACACTCCGGCTGTGAGAGCTCCACCACCGATGCGCAGTCGACCCTGCCAGACGCATGTTGACGTTAGCCGACGTGCGGCACCCTCCGTTGACATGCGTGAGCTACCGCATCAGCAGTGGGAAGGTGCAGTAAAGCTGCCGTGTTTTGACGCGATGCGGGAGTCTCCGCAACCCACGGCAGTCCCCACCACGCACCACCACTCCGCTTTGGTTGTTGCCAGCTCTCAGACTGACCAGCAGCGGCATGACGTTGGATCCAGTGCAGCTGATGCACCCGTGCTGCCGGATTCAGCCGTTCAGCTTTCTTCTCCTCCTTTGCCGCTTCCTCCTCAGCATTCGGATGAAGGAATCTCTGATGACGACGAAGCTGCGCATTTGGACGATCAACACTCCGACATAGATGAACCCAAGACTACGCCTCCCTCCTTAGACTTTAGGAAAGTCCTTGCCCTGTTTAAGGAGTTGTATCCGGACCAGTTTGTGTCTGCAGCTCCACGCTCACCTCCCTCTGAGTTCGCTTTAGGCATGCAGTCAGCAGCTCCTGCCTTTACGAAGCTCGTACTCGCTCGCTCGTCCAAGAGAGCTTTAAGGGTACTGGGAGAGTGGCTGCAGGCCAAGAAGCAACTTGGGAAGACTACCTTCATGTTTCCCCCGACCAAGCTGGCTTCCAGATCTAGCGTATGGTATGCGACAGGAGAGGTTCTCGGCTTGGGAGTCCCTACCTCTGCCCAGGGCGACTTCTCAAGTCTGGTAGACTCTCCCCGCAGACTGGCTATGAGACGGTCCAAGATTTGCTGGACTTCTTCGGACATGGACCATCTTTTGAAGGGAGTTTTTCGTGCGTTTGAGATCTTTAACTTCCTAGACTGGTGTTTGGGAGTGTTAAGCAGAAAGACCTCCCCTTCGGATAAGGATTCGGCCATGCTCATCATGTCCTGCATGGACAAAGCCATTCGGGATGGGTCTGGCGAGCTTGCGGCTTCTTTCGTGTCTGGAGTTCTCAAGAAGCGAGATCACCTTTGCTCCTTCTTGTCGGCGGGAGTCACACCATGTCAGAAGTCAGAACTGATGTTTGCTCCGCTATCGAAGTGTCTCTTTCCTGAAGAGCTGATCAAGGGGATTGCCTCCTCGTTGATCCAGAAAGACACCCATGACCTGGTGGCGTCATCCGCACGTAAAGTCACAGCTTTACCTTCCGTGCCTAGACCTAGGATGGACACACCAGCGTCTAGGTTCATTCCGCCCTTTCGTGGCAGAACCTCCAGCAGAGGAGGTACCCGTGCCGACAGTCACCGTGGCAACAAGAAGAAGGGTTCCAAGTCCTCAAGGGGCAGAGTCTGACTGCCATCTTCTCCGGACAGCAGTGGGAGCCAGGCTCAAGAACTACTGGCAGGCCTGGGAGAACAGGGGTGCAGACGCACAGTCTGTGAAGTTACTCAGAGAGGGGTACAGGATTCCATTCTTGCGCAAGCCCCCTCTAGCAACAACTCTCATCGACCTCTCTCCCAGGTACAGAGAGGAGGACAAGAGGCTAGCTTTACAGCAAGAGGTGTCTCTCTTGCTACAAAAGGGAGCGGTAGTCATAGTCCGGGACCATCAATCCCCGGGCTTCTACAACCATCTCTTCTTAGTGGCGAAGAAGACAGGAGGGTGGAGACCGGTGCTAGACGTCAGTGCTCTAAATGTCTTTGTCACCAAGCAGACGTTCACCATGGAGACGACGAAGTCGGTGCTAGCATCGGTCAGGAAGGAAGACTGGATGGTCTCGTTAGACCTAAAGGACGCGTACTTTCACGTCCCCATCCACCCAGATTCCCAACCTTTTCTAAGGTTCGTCTTTGGGAAGGTGGTTTACCAGTTCCAAGCCCTGTGCTTTGGCCTAAGCACGGCACCTCTAGTGTTTACCAAACTGATGAGGAATATTGCCAAATTCCTGCATTTAGCAGACATCAGAGCCTCCCTCTATTTGGACGACTGGCTTTTAAGAGCTGCGTCAAGTCGTCGCTGTCTGGAGAATCTAAAATGGACTCTGGATCTGACCAAGGAATTGGGTCTCCTGGTCAATATAGAAAAGTCCCAACTCGTCCCATCCCAAACTATAGTCTATCTAGGTATGGAGATTCAGAGTCAGGCTTTTCGGGCTTTTCCGTCGGCCCCCAGAATCAGTCAAGCCCAAGAATGCATCCAGAGCATGCTGAAGAGGAACCGATGTTCAGTCAGACAGTGGATGAGTCTGATAGGGACACTTTCATCGCTGGACCAGTTCATCGCGTTAGGGAGACTCCACCTCCGACCCCTTCAGTATCACCTAGCTGCTCACTGGAGAAAGCACATGACGCTAGAAGCGGTCTCAGTTCCTATCTCCGAGAAGATGAAGTCTGCACTGACTTGGTGGAAGAACAACATTCTTCTCAGGGAAGGTCTACCACTGGCTGTTCAGACCCCCGACCACCTTCTCTTCTCGGACGCATCGGACACGGTCTGGGGTGCGACACTGGACGGTCGGGAATGCTCGGGCACGTGGAATCCGGATCAAAGAGCACTGCACATCAACTGCAAGGAGCTACTGGCAGTTCATCTGGCCTTGAGAAGTTTCAAGTCCCTCCTTCTAGGCAAGGTGGTGGAAGTGAACTCCGACAACACCACAGCCTTGGCGTACATCTCCAAGCAAGGAGGGACTCATTCGATGACGTTGTTCGAGATCGCAAGGGACCTCCTCACCTGGTCAAGAGATCTAAACATATCTCTAGTAACGAGGTTCATTCAAGGCGACATGAATGTCATGGCAGACCGCCTCAGCCGGAAGGGTCAGATCATCCCAACAGAATGGACCCTTCACAAGAATGTTTGCAACAGACTATGGACCTTGTGGGGTCAGCCCACCATAGATCTGTTCGCTACCTCGATGACCAAGAGGCTCCCAAATTATTGCTCACCGATTCTGGACCCAGCAGCAGTTCACATAGATGCCTTTCTTCTGGATTGGTCCCATCTAGACCTTTATGCGTTCCCCTCGTTCAAGATTGTCAACAAGGTACTGCAGAAGTTCGCCTCTCACGAAGGGACAAGGTTGACGTTGGTTGCTCCCCGCTGGCCCGCAAGAGAATGGTTCACCGAGGTACTGCAATGGCTAGTAGACGTTCCCAGGACTCTTCCTCTAAGAGTGGACCTTCTGCGTCAGCCGCATGTAAAGAAGGTACACCCAAGCCTCCACGCTCTTCGTCTGACTGCCTTCAGACTATCGAAAGACTCTCAAGAGCTAGAGGCTTTTCGAAGGAGGCAGCCAGAGCGATTGCCAGAGCAAGGAGGACATCCACTCTCAAGGTCTATCAGTCAAAATGGGAAGTCTTCCGAAGCTGGTGCAAGGCAAATTCAGTATCCTCAACCAGTACCTCTGTAACTCAGATAGCTGACTTCCTTTTACATCTAAGGAACGTAAGATCCCTTTCAGCTCCTACGATCAAAGGTTACAGAAGCATGTTGGCAGCAGTCTTCCGCCACAGAGGCTTAGATCTTTCCAACAACAAAGATCTACAGGACCTCCTTAAGTCTTTTGAGACCTCAAAGGAGCGTCGGTTAGCCACACCAGGTTGGAACTTAGACGTGGTTTTAAGGTTCCTGATGTCAGCAAAGTTCGAACCGCTTCAATCAGCCTCTTTTAAAGATCTCACTTTGAAGACTCTTTTCCTAGTTTGCTTAGCAACAGCTAAAAGAGTCAGTGAGATACACGCCTTCAGCAGGAACATAGGATTTACATCTGAAACGGCTACATGTTCCTTACAGCTTGGTTTTTTAGCTAAAAACGAACTCCCTTCTCGTCCTTGGCCCAAATCGTTCGAGATTCCAAGTCTGTCCAGTTTGGTTGGAAACGAACAAGAGAGAGTACTATGCCCAGTAAGAGCTCTTAAGTACTATTTAAGACGTACGAAGCCATTACGAGGACAATCAGAAGCTTTATGGTGCTCTATTAAGAAACCTGCTTTACCGATGTCGAAGAACGCAGTGTCTTATTACATCAGACTTTTGATTAGAGAAGCCCATTCTCATCTGAATGAGGAGGACCATGCTTTGCTGAAGGTAAGGACACATGAAGTTAGAGCTGTCGCAACTTCAGTGGCCTTCAAACAAAACAGATCTCTGCAGAGTGTAATGGATGCAACCTATTGGAGAAGCAAGTCAGTGTTCGCATCATTTTACCTTAAAGATGTCCAGTCTCTTTACGAGAACTGCTACACCCTGGGACCATTCGTAGCAGCGAGTGCAGTAGTAGGTGAGGGCTCAACCACTACATTCCCATAATCCCATAACCTTTTTTAATCTTTCTCTTGAAATGCTTTTTATTGTTGTTTTTGGGTTGTACGGAAGGCTAAGGAGCCTTTCGCATCCTGGTTGATTTGGCGGGTGGTCAAATTCTTTTCTTGAGAAGCGCCTAGATTAGAGGTTGTGATGAGGTCCTTTAGTATGGGTTGCAGCCCTTCATACTTCAGCACCTAGGAGTCGCTCAGCATCCTAAGAGGATCGCGAGGCTCAGTAAGGAAGACGTACTTTAAAAGGCAGAGTAATGGTTCAAGTCGACTTCCTTACCAGGTACTTATTAATTTTATGTTTGTTATTTTGAATAACTGCTAAAATGAAATACGGGATACTTAGCTTCTAATGTTAACATGTATGCTGGTCTCCACCCACCCCCCTGGGTGTGAATCAGGTACATGATCACCGGGTAAGATTAATATTGAAAAATGTTATTTTCATTAGTAAAATAAATTTTTGAATATACTTACCCGGTGATCATGAATTAAAGGACCCACCCTTCCTCCCCAATAGAGACGCAGTGGACCGAGGAGAAAATTGGTTCTTTGTTGACAAGAAGTACTCGAGTACCTACTCGACAGATGGCGCTGTTGTTGTACACCCCCACCTGTGTAGCGATCGCTGGCGTATCCCGCCCGTAGGTTTTTTCTGTCGGGCAGCAGAGCTGCAGCTACATGATCACCGGGTAAGTATATTCAAAAATTTATTTTACTAATGAAAATAACATTTTATCTATGCATATGAAATCCTTATGTCTTTTGAAATGGGGATTTTGTCTTCAGCGACACTCTAATGGCCATAGAATCACGATGGCGAAGCTTCGAACATTCCTCTCGCAAAGTAGCCACTTTTGTCTTTGGCAGTGGGAGGCACAAAATATACAAACAGGCTTGTCCATCCTTTACCCCTCACAACTCCTAAAAATTTATAAACATCTGGTAGAAGTACAATTTGACGCTGTCCTTTTTGGCTAAAAAGGTGAGCTAGTTGCACGGTCTTTCTTATGTAGTCCCCCACGCTCGTGGTTGAAAGGAGATATCCTTCAGTTTTGCAAAGAAACTCCTGGGCAAGACTGATCCTATGGCATATTGACCTCTGAGAGGCATCGGGTGGTGATAAAGACAAAATGCTCTTGTGCCCTGTGAGGACTCTGTGGTGCTCTCTGAAAAGGACTCGACACCTCACGCCTGAGTGTAGGAGATTTTTTGTAAACACTGGCAGGTCCAAGAAAGAGGTGGGTCAAGTGACACGGTCTCTTCATGGCTTTGTGAGACGATGCTTAGATTTTATGCCTCGGCTGACAAGAAGATAGTCAGAGGTATTGCCTCCACCCTTGTGTTTAAGAGAAACTTGTCGGTGGGCCAAGTGTTCAAGGCAGGTGTCTGGAAGAGGCAGACAACCTTCACGGCCTTTTACCTGCGAGAGTGTAAAGTATCTTGACACCTTTGTACTTGGAACTCTGATGGCTGCAGTATTTATCCATTTCAATGACAGATTCCAGCTGAAGCCGAAGTAATCTCCCTAATCAAAAGACTCGGGTTTATATGGCTATAAAAAATACAAAATTACTCCTAGAATGTTATTATTTTGCAGTGTATAGTTGCATTGGTTATATAGCAGGGTCATACATATTTGCTTGCTTATTCCCTGTCAGTGTATGTGGATGCAGGCAAGGCCACCACTTATCAAACTAGAAAGCCTACTTTTCCTCTCATTCACAGCTATAATTAATAAATATGCATATTAAACTGTTGTTGTTATGAAATGCATACACATATTAGTATTGCATTGAAGACTAAAGATTTCTTATCTCTCTCTCTTTCAGGTGGGATCATACACACTTCAGCAAGTGTTGAAAGTTTTGAGTAACAGCATCAAACACATTCCAGGCCACAGAGGAGAGGCCCTACACGAGCGGCTGCTTCACCCTGTTGTCAGTTTCAGTGTGGGATCCCAGCTGATCTCCGCCATGATGGACACTTTAACATTACTGACTTACAGCATGCATGGGGATGAAGAGAAAGGTAAGGTTTATAAATTTATTCATCTGCTGTTGTTGGGTTACATTTATGATTAAGAATAGAAACTGCCTTGGGGAATCCCTTATAGTGTGGCTCGTTTGACATACGATGGGTGGTAATATGGGTCCTTTTCAACATGCCTTCACCACGCTGACATTACTGTACCTTCTACCATTTACTTTTGGTCGAATTCTTTTAGTCTCTTTATTTATAAGCTTTCTCACTTACTGTACCTTAACATGTTTTAATTTTTATCCCTGTTATATAACAAAACATTTAGGTGAGCTCTAAAAATATTCAAAATTATGGTTCAAAGGTTTCAATAAACTAATCATATAGTTATTGTTTTACTTGTCATGAATATTAATCTAAAAATCTATTAGTTTACCTAAGGAGGTTTAAGTCATTCATTAAAGTTGCAGATTTGTTGAAGGTCGTGGCATGGGTGGTGTGGCGCTGGGGGTTGGCTAGGGCCTTTGTATCGGCCCATTCCTTTGACGAAGGAATTAACTAAATGGAAGACAACCTGTGAATAGTGGATTTCACGCGCCTTTGCTTTATACACGACACCCAAAAGGTGCTCGTGCGAGGGTTGTAACCTCAGCATTCCATGCTTTTATCTTTCTCTGGTATAATTGGAAGGTTTTATCAGAAAAGGTATATAAGAAGGACTCTTTTCACCGGGGGCCACAGGTCTCTCCCCAGAAATAGATTTTTCCTTCGTCAAAATCCCTTTTTTGTACTGAAAAATGAGTAAATTCTTTCAAATGTTTTGTTTCCTTCATATCTCTCGTTTTTAATTTTATGACTTCGAGACTTTCGCAGCAGGTAAATGATGTATTTTCCCTTTGTAGGTCTCAAAGCCTTGGAGAAATGGGTCGGCCCTATCCTGAAGGCATGCGATGATTACCTGAAGAGCGTTCTCTTCGAAAAATCAATTCCAGCAGATGCCGAGGGCGAAGAGAAACTTTTCAGGTATGTTTACATAACTACTGTATAACTATTTTAAAGTTTGTTTTGATTTTATTTAGGTATGGTATCTGTTGGATACAATGGAAGTTTTGTAAACTAATTTGTTTTTCGTATATGAAATGAAAAATGATAGAAAGACATTGCAGTTATGTCAGTAGATGGCGGGAGTATAGTACTTCATTCCCCAATTTTAATCGTTTCTTAATACTGCATTTAGTCTTCTTTTTTTAGGATATATTATGTTGGATCATTTCTTCTTCTTCCCTTATCAGTCTCGTTGTCAACTTTCTCCATCTACTTTTATTCCTTGCATCTTCGTCACCAGTCCCTTCTAACCACAATCTTCCTGTCTGATCTGCTTACTCCACACTCCTCCTTCCCATCACTGGAGTGTTCTTAGCTCTCTTGATTAGTTCTATCTCCTCCTTATTTATTACATGGTCATATTATCTCAGACAAGCATCCCTAGCCTTCCCCTTTTACATTACATGGTCACATTATCTCAGACAAGCTTTCTTAAGCCTTCCCCTTTTACATTACATGGTCACATTATCTCGGACAAGCTTCCTCAAGCCTTCCCCTTTTACATTACATGGTCACATTATCTCGGACAAGCTTCCCTAGCCTTCCCCTTTTACATTACATGGTCACATTATCTCGGACAAGCTTCCCTAGCCTTCCCCTTTTACATTACATGGTCACATTATCTCGGACAAGCTTCCCTAGCCTTCCCCTTTTACATTACATGGTCACATTATCTCGGACAAGCTTCCCTAGCCTTCCCCTTTTACATTACATGGTCACATTATCTCGGACAAGCTTCCCTAGCCTTCCCCTTTTACATTACATGGTCACATTATCTCGGACAAGCTTCCCTAGCCTTCCCCTTTTACATTACATGGTCACATTATCTCAGACAAGCTTCCCTCGCCTTCCCTTTTTACATTACATGGTCACATTATCTCAGACAAGCTTCCCTTTTTACATTACATAGTCTGTTGGATCATCCCTCGGTATCCACATCCGTTAGTAGTGTGGGAATCCATCTCATAACTTGGTCAGCTCTTCCATGGCCCAGGACACCCCTCTCAAGAATTTTAGAAACCCAAAATCAAATCTAAAATTTTATGAGGTATTATTTCTCTGAACCTCCCAAGATGCTCATATTTCTTCTTCAGAAGCTCGTTTTAATTGACATTTAGTTTCAAATAAGCGCATATCTTTACTGTATTATTATTATTAGTATTGGTAAAGGAAGTGACATTCTAGCAGTAAGTGGTTACTGATATGCCAGTGTCTCAGTGATGTGATCAGACCTCTCAAGATTATTTGCTTATTACAGCGCATTAAAGTGTCTTTCTGTTGTTTTGTTAGCAATTACTGGGTGGAGCGAGCACAGGATTTGTTTCTAGGACATCACAATCCCCCATTCCCTTTGTGAAGAGTGTGTTTCCCTCATGTTACCTGTTGGAATAGTAGGATTCAGTGGAAGATAACGTTACGGATGAAATCTCACCCCTTTAAACATTGATTGGATAGCTTATAGGTACCCCTAAATAATCCTGTTGTACTTATTAGTCACTTACTAAGGTAATATATTTTTTACCTCCGCCATAAAGTTGGAAGGTAATGTTTTACCCCTTGTTTGTGTGGGTTGGATCGTGAACAGCTTCCTGGTCATAATTTTAATCGTAGAGTAATGAAACTTGAAGGGATTAACTATTATGTGAAAAGCTGCAAATGATTTAATTTTAGAAGGTCAAGGTCAAAGGTCAAGGTTGTGTTCGAGCAAAAGGTTGAAAAATAATCTGCCACGGTGGAGGTCTGCGCTCTACTGAGTGCCCCTCTAGTTTAATACAGTAATCATCTCGTGGTTTCAATAATCTACTTACCACAGCATAACTGGGAATACAGTATTGAATGTTAGCATTGAAATCTACACGGAAATGGTTATGATACATGGTTAAGCTGTATTTTTTTTTTAATATATTGTTTATTCCTCAGACATATCTTCACGTTAGGAGAGGCCGCCATGCTATGCCCTTGCAAGGTGAACCGAAGAATGTTTCTAATGGTTCAAAGTATAATTTTCCATCAGTCAAGAAGAGAAAGGCTGAGAACTGTCCGAATCCCGTCGTCTCAAACACAAAGCTCTCAGCCAACGGCCATCTCCTTTAAGCCGACCACAAGAGTTCGGGTGAGTGCCGTAGCCTCTGTACCATGGTCTTTCTATACATTGCCAAAATACTATGAATCTAAATTTCTTTTCTTGCAGTTCAATTATTATTTTGGGATTATCTTGAATTTATACTTTTCATATCTGTTTAAGCTCAACAAGAAAGGTATAAATGAAACTGATATAAATGTGAAATGGAGGATAAAGAAAGAACTCTCTTGGTGTTATGCTTGTTGCCTTTCTTAAGAGTGCTTTACTTTGCACATTGGAGATGATGATAAGGTTGTGTTTTTAGTGATTCTTTAGTTTCCAGCTACTTTCAATCCATTTTTTTGTCTCTTTATCAAGGTGTCAAATTTTCAGTTGTTATGTAAGAGAAAGTTATATTAATAATTGGTTGGCTGTGCTTATCAAAAGCTAGTAGTATTGCAATGTGGTTTGTGAGGTTACTTTATAGCTCATTATACAGGTCTTGAATATTTTAAAAATTTCAAACTAAAATTCAAATCTTTAATTTTGTTTAAATGTTTTCAGGCAGTAGCTGTCGTAACATTAGGCAAAATGTGTTTGCAGAACGAAGAACAGGCCAAGCGAATTATTCCCGCTCTGGGGAAAATGTTAGATACACAAATCTGCTCAGCACTGAAGATCAACATAGTGTTTACTCTGTCTGATATGTGTGTAAGGTAAATATTTTTTTCTTTATCGTCATCTCCTCCTATGCCTATTGACGCAAAGGGCCTCATTGACGCAAAGGACCTGAATTGGCGCAAAGGGCCTCTTTGAGATAAAGAGCCTTTTCTGTATAGCAATTAATTTTTAAAGTAGAAAAGTGAATCAACATTTGTCATGTTGCAAGTTGTTTTGGCTTTTTATGTTGATCTCCATATAATAAACCAAGCAAAATTTCTATAAATATATGAAAGTACAAAGGTGAAATTGAGTCAAAACATTGATTATTTATTTATATTATTTTAATGCGAACAAATTATAACTGCATGTGTACATTTGTTAATGCACACAGATTTTGATAAAAGACAGCAGAATAATTTACACTTCAATCTTTGTACAAGAATGTCATCATCTCCTCCTACGCCTATCAAGGCAAAGGGACTCTGTTAGATGTCACCATTTGTCTCTATCTTGAGCTTTTTATTCAGTATTTCTCCATTCATCATCTCCTACTTCCAACTTCATAGTCCTCAGCCATGTAGGCTTTGGTCTTAAAACTATTTTAGTGCCTGCGGAGTCCTGCTAAACATTTGGTGAACTAATCTCTTGGGGAGTACGAAGAGAATGTAAAGACTTAATATTTTGATTAATGGCTTTTCGTATTTGAGTGAATATTTTTTCTTCTTGTTTGTCGAAGGTATGCAACCCTCGTGGATCCCTTAATGCCCCAAGTGACCGCCTGCTTGCGTGACCCCGACTTGGAAGTGAGACGAACCACTCTCACCTTACTAATAAATCTGTTGCAAGAAGACTACCTGAAGCTAAAAGGATCATTCTTTTATCGCATTTTGCAGGTTAGTTATTCAGACTTGGGTTGTGTATACAAAAAGTCCTCAATTTTCAAACTTACAGAGGTATCAAGAAGCTGTTCGCAAGTGAAATTTTGACCTAGTGCTTATGATTTTCAGCTGCGAAAGTCAACAAAATAGTCCTGTTAACCCTATTCAAGTTACAAGTTCTTTTATACACATATAACGCTCTACAAATGAAATTACATTCTTTTCCGGGCTGCCCAAAGGCAAGAGCCCGGGTCTTACACAAGGTAAGGCAATCTATATAGACAGACAGTCCTGTTACATATTGCAAATGTTATCTTACTTACAGCAATAAATTATATATTGGTTGATTACAGAATTTCATTATAAACTTAAGATACAATATCTGTTTTTTATGATTTCAGTTAGATTTGTGCTTGTATCTCTGAATGTTTGTAAGTTCAGGACCTTTTGTATAGGTTTATCATTATTATTATTATTACTTGCTAAGCTACAACCCTATTTGGAAAAGCAGTGTGGTATAAGCCCAAGGGCTCCAACAGGGAAAATACCCCAGTAAGGGAAGGAAATAGGGATACTAGAAGAGAAGTTTAAGAACAATAACAATATTAAAATAAATCTTTCATATATAAACTATAAAAACTTGAAGATAACAATAGGATAAAAAACTTCAAAATAACAAGAGGAAGAGAAACAAGATAGATGTTAATTGAATGTTGTACGACACACGATTTCTATATAAACAGATGACTATATCCTTTCTTTCAGTGCCTTGCTGACGAGCACGAGGACGTACGTAGTACCGTTCTCTTTTACATAACCGAACGTCTTCTGAAGCGTTTCCCAAAGATTTTGTGTCAACACTTTATAGAATGTATATTTCATTACAACTGCTATGAGGTAAGTTTCATATTTAAATACTTAGTTTTTACTTCTTTTTTTTTTAATTGTAGCATGGAAAATTCTTTAAAACTCATGGCTGCAAGTTAATCAGGCTACATAAAAATTGAAGTTACTAGTCTAAGAATATAATATATAGAGCCCAGCAAATGTCAAGTGAAAATTTAAAAAAATTTAAGCCAAAGGAAAACGACATAATTCTGTTGAAAATCTTATTTCTGGATATTGCATGGATTGATCAGTGAATATTTTTTTTCTCCCCGTAGGAGCACGAGAGTTATAACAGATTCCTACAGAGTTCAGTAGAAAAAGAGTTGTTCTCCTTGGCCGGCAAAGAACACGCACAAGACAGAATGATGATCTATAAGTTCATGTTGGACCACATGCCAGATGACCAACGATTCACGACGACGCAGCGTCTATGTCAAGATGTGTTAGGTTTGTAAATAAGTTTTAACAATTTGAGTTCTGGTGTTTCTAAACCAGTGGTTTACATTTTCTAACTATGGCATGTAATTACAAAAATTTATGCTGTTTTGTTTAAGGGCGTAAGTGATGTACGAAATTACAATTACTTGAACCTCCTCTTCCGGCCTTGACGGTGATCACTACACTCAATTTCTAATTGTTTTTATCAGGTTAGATAATGTTGTTTACTGTTATTGCGATACATCTAAACTATGTCATTGCTTTTAAAATATTAAGATAAATTTGAAATCCTCAGGCGGGGTAGTGGATGGCAGGGTAAAACTCTCGGCCACCAGTTTACCCATGCTAGAAGACACGCTGTCGGTGCTGAGGTGCGACGAGATCAAGTTAGCGTCTCTGAAGTCACGTCCGGAGGATGTGGACCAGCCCACAGACCAGGCTGAACAGGCTGCTATGGCGGGTATGGTCATTAAGAAAACTATTATTTCGCAGGTAAGACTACCAAAAAAATGCTGGTATTTCAAATGTTCTAAGATTCATTTATTCCTTGTATTTTAAGGGCTTTCATTACTGCTAAAGTTTTGATAGAATCAACAGCTTTCTCGTAGTTTATAACAGTTTTATATACATCACATATCATGAAGCAACTTAGAAAATTTAATAATTTCCAAAAACTGTTACTTGCAAGTTTGTTTATGGTATATTTAATATAATTTAATAACAATAATTATGGTATATTTCAACATACTTATTTGAACACTTGCAGTGAACTCTTCCATTTACTTGTGGTCAAGTTTAGTTGTTTTGGTTCTGTACTTTAATTATTGTATATTTGATTATATGGAAGGGTTGATTGTCAATATGCATAAATTATTTTCATGATAAAAAGGGTATTGGAAATAATACAGAAATAATTAGGATTAACAATTTATTTTATTTGAATTTAGTACTATACCAGCATCATATTTACTGACAAACGATCGATAACTTACAGGTGGTGAAACGACATGTGATAGAGAATATTGTTCCAATTCTGATTGCTGTTAAGCATAAATTGGAAGAGCATAAATCGCCTCTGATGAAACATTTGCTTCTTTACTTGAAGGAAATTATGAAGGACTACAAAAATGAAGTAAGTTTTTACTCCAGATTGATTGATAAAATTATTTTATATATTTTAAGATTGATCAACAAAATTCTTTGATATATCTATTGCCTTTTTTCAAATTGTTGAATAATTAATTCAACTAATCTGTATAGTACTAGACATATTTGGAACAGTAATAAAAAATATTTTATTAATTGTTTAGTCACCACAATCCATGATTCAATAGGTCATTGGAATCTTAATACTATATTTGTAAACTGAAAATCTAAATTGTTATAGTTTTATATAAAACACCAAATGTCTTAGTCCCTAACTTACTGTTATGTCTTTGAGAATTGGTAATGTTGCTCCATTATGTAAATGTGTTTGTGTTTGCTCTAGCTCTATTGACTACCACAAGATTTCCATAACTCCCATTTTTTCCTACACAAATACAAACCATTGTTCTTTACCTAACATCGAAGCTAAAACATGGCAGTTCAAACATATAACGAGGTGTAAATGACAGGCAGGTACTAGGGAGGCAGCACCTCCCCATGGTGGCTCACCTGGATTTCAGCCGTCCGCAATAACACATTCTTGATGGCTGGAATTTTGGCGTAATTTATTTTATCATTTTTCTCCAGCATGTTCATATATGATTGTTCATAGAAGGGCTTTTGCTCAGCGCCTTCTCTCGAGTGTTAGAAATGTTTCTTCGCCAGGGTTTTCCAAAGGCTTCGGCCGCATCCAGGGGCTTCTCATGGAATGTGTGTGTTCGTAACCTTTTGATTTCGTCCCTGCCTGGCGTTAGGGAGACTGGACTTCAATACCCTTCTTATGGATTTTCCTCCTTAGGGAAGTCTTCTTCAATGCCCCTGGAGTTATCCTTGAGGTGGTTTAGCCTTTACCTCTCACTTTACACTTAGCTTGACATTCCTTGAGTAGAGTCTTTCTCCTTGAGTGAGAGCCCTTGGGAGTTTGAGGCAGAAGTTCCAGATGGAGGCTCCCATCCCCCCCATGAAAGGGAGCAGCCCTTTCCAGAGAAGGCAATAGCTCTTCGGGTTGTGTTGTTCTTCCCTTGTCTGTACAGGGACCTTCTAGGGAGATTTGTCTCCCCTCCAAAGGATCTTCCGCATGAGAGGTGCTGGTGGAAACTGCGAGTGCCTTCTTCAGCTTTGAATCTAGGGACTTGCCCTTCTAGAGGTCTCCTTCGGAGCATTAGTTCTTCGGTGTGTGCTCCGAGGCTCTCCACCCTTAACAGATCCTCACTCTTCAAAGGAGGATCTTTGACACCTCTCAGGTTTCTCCTATGAGGTGGTCTTGGAACTTCTAGATGTTCCTACTACCAGCATCTTGGAGAAACTACATAATCTCCAGTCTAGCTCTGGCTCTACCGAGGGAGAATTTTCTCCTAGGCGCCCTAGGACCTAGCACTCTTTGGTTACTGCTTCTCTAGGTCATCATGGAATTTCTGAACACTCCTTCAGTTTTTGCTGCTACACAGATTGTTGTGAAACTTCTAGGTCTTCCTACAGACACCCCTAATGTCCATGGTGAGGCTGCATAGTCTCCGGCATTGCTTGGAAGGGAGAGTCTTCGCCCAAATGCCCTTCCGAAGGAAGCGCCCTTTAGTTACTGCTTCTCCAGTCTGCCTTGGAATTTCTCCCAGGTTTCTTCATGAGGGAAGTGCCCTTCTGTTCCTGCTCTTCGGGTTTGGGGGTCCAGTAAGTGAGTCTGACCCTTGCCACTGTTGAAAGAGTTGTCTGAGTGTTACTACTAGGAGCACACTTATAAGTTTGTTATGCAACCTTTGCCACACTACTTATAAGTTTGTTATGCAACCTTTGCCACACTGCCTCTTCAGAGGTGGATTGTAGACACACTCTTGTAGGTGGTTTAGTTTATTCCAGACCTTCCAAAAATGACTCTTCCAATGCCACATCCAGGAGTTTTGACTGTAGAGGATTTTACAGTACTTGCTCTTCCTACGACGAACCTCGCCAGATGCACCACCCCTTAGGAGCATCTCACAAATGCACTCCTCCCAGGCATCTCGTAGGTTGATGCTTCATAGACTCTTTGCCTTAGATTTGTGAAACTCGAGTATTTCTAGAAACACCTTCCCTTGGGAGTGTCTCACAGACATGCTCCTCTAAGGGAGGTACTTCTCTACCTTAGGTTCGTCAACTCTTCTAGTATGTCTTCCAGATGTGCTGTTAGTGTGAACATCTCTTATAGATATGTCTCAAGACATGCTCTTTCCAGGCACTCTAGCATCTGACTCCAAGGCGTGCGCGTTCCTAACCGCACATCCATTAAATCTGTCTCTTAGATGAGCTATCCTTGATGCTCCTTGTCAAGCAGCTCCACCAAAAGCACTCTATACAAAGCTTAAAGAGGCTCATTCCTTATTAGTGCATCTTCCAGGTATGCTACCACTGAGGCGGCATCTTCACTAAAAGCATATTTATCAAACACCCTTCCTCCCTGTGTCTCTCCCTATACAGCAGCATTAGGCAGAATTTGCCTCCCAGGCACATACTCTACTCCTGATGGGTTATTCCTACTGGTCAGATGTCTCTCAGACATGCCTCACAGGGCTCACATCCACAAGGAATGCATCATTTGTCTGCCAGATACAGAAGAGGGTGATAAAAAGATGTGATGTTCCTCAAGGTGCTGCACTCTATCAGAAAGTCAACAACCTAGGAGATGCCTTGTATTCTACCTTCATGAGGAGGAAAGGTAGCCTAAGACCCTCTCTGTAGTGGCCCTAGCCTAGCAGCATGAGACCTAGTCTTGAACTTCCATGGTCGGCCTTAACCAAGGAAGCCTTAGGTACGGGGAGTCTCAGGTTTTCTGATATAAGGACTCTTTGAGGGCAGGGAGGTTCTTCCGTTTAATTCCTACGACCTTACGAGCCAGAAGGAATACTTTCAGGCACAGGAGGTTCTTCCTTCCCCTTTTCTACTAGACTGCAGATGCAACTGAGACACTAGGTTTCTCAGCAGTTCCTTTTTTTTTTGGTATGGAAGTCACGGCTTTGGCTGCAATGCTAGTGGTTCTCTTGGATCGTTTACTGGTCGAGCAGTCGGACTCCAACCAACCATAGCAAGATGCAAACCCTTAACATTTTCCTGATGAGACCTAGGGTAGTTTAGTTCGTAATGCACCAGAAGCTCTTTCTCCAAGACAAGTTCTTGCTAGGCATGCTAGGCAGGCAGTTTTCACATGCTCTGCCTTAGATTTGCCAGATGGGAACGTTTCTATACATGACTTCCCTTAGAAGTGTCTCACAGACGTGCTCGTCTGAGGCATGCTCATTCCACATGAGCTCATCTTCCAGGTGCGCTACCACACGGGCATCTTCACTACATGTGCCTCCTCCTGACGCTTTCTTCCTATGTATGTCTCTCAGACTCATGTTACAGTGCTCACATTCACTAGGAAGACATCATTGTCTACCAGATGCAGAGAAGGGTGATACAGATTCAATGTTCCTTAAGGTGCTGTGCTTTTATCAGAAAGATCAGTTAACCCCGAGGAGGGAAGGTAGCTTACGACCCTCTCTGTCATGGCCTCTATCAGCACGAGACCTAGGCTTGAGCTCCCTTGGTCGGCCTTAGCCAAGAATGCCTTAGATATCCCCGGGGAGTCTCAGGTCCATAGATAAGGAGTCTTCAAGGGCACCTTAGTTCCTACGACCTTTATGAGGCAGAAGATACTTTCAGACTCGGCAGTGTGAAGACTGGGTAGTTCAGCAATTTGCATTTTTCTGGCATTGAGGTGACAGCCATGGCTGCCATGCAAGTGACCTCATGGATTGTCCACTGGTCGAGTACAGTCAGCTACCTGGCCGACATGGAGAACCTGACCAATCCTAGCAAGATGCAGGCCGTCAAAGACATTGTCCTGACGAGAGCTAGGTGGTTGAGTTCCTAGCGCACCGTGCGATCAACCAGTAGGCCAAATTGGTGCAAAACATTGTGATGCTTTTAAGATTCCACAAACTGATCAGCTGCTGAGGAAGACTTAGTTTATGCTCTTGCCTTTGAAGGAACCCTCTCTCTTCCCACCAATGACAGTGAAGGCAACAGGGGGAAAATTGGAGGAAGGATTCTCAAGAACTCTATATCGTGTAGTATGCAGTGTTGTCTCGACCTTCCACATCAGGTCAGCAAAAACAGCTGCCTAACTGTACAAGCCCCGAAATCCAGCGCTGAGAGGTGGTACTTGCCCTTAACAATCCATCCTCGAGAACTCTTCTACACTGTCTTTTCCCTATTGCCAGAACCAGGGTCGCTATAAAGCTAGAGGGAAAGGGAGAAGGAAATGTCTGTTAGGAAGAGCGTTCCACAAGTTACCACTAGACGTGGGATGCCGTTGAGCTGACTGTGGCTCAACGGTGCAGAGAGGGACAGTGGAGGTTCCTTCCTATCTGATCAACGTCTCCTGTTCATCATCTCTCCCTAACCTCTGATTTCACCCTCCAACGTCATTGTCATCTTACTGCCTGGGGTTGGCAGAAGATCCTGCTTTCAAGTGGTAGTTCAAGCCATAATGGTGAGGGGCACTCTTCTAGAGGTAAAATACAGCTCCCCAGGCTTCTGCAGTTGATCCTTTAGTATTATTATTTTTTTAAACAATAATTCTCATAAGGAAGGCATCTGGAGGCTGGAGATTGTTTGTCAATTGAGTGTATTCTTGGAGAACAGGTTTTGGGGGAAGAGCGCCACTTATGTGATTCGTGTCACAATTGCTGCTCCGAACAGGACATGAAAGGGTGAGCCTTCCTCTCTCGTGATAAATGAGGGAATGAGGTAGAAGTACATGATCTCCCTGCTCGTGGTAAACAAGACCGAACCATCTTGACATGCTCGAAGAGATCCAGACAGAGTAGATTAGTTGTTTAATGATCTCATGCCAATCCCTTCTCACAAAGAGGATGAGCAGGGGATGCTTCTTCTGGTGACTGGCAATTCCTGGTGATTTGAAGTGTTGGCTGACACTTCCTTCTTTGCAGCGTTCTTCATTGGGCAGACAGTCAACAAAGTGTCTTAGTAGTATCCTGAGACAGGAGAAGGACCAGAGTCCTGACCAGTAAAGCTCTGGATCAGTCTCTCGACGATACTTTCTCGGAACCTTACTAGGAAGCGCTGGAACATGACACAGAGCTTCTTTTCCGAGGGTTGGGGGCTTGGGTAGTATTACTGTATTCTCCCAATGAAACTTTGCATGGAATTGTTAGCTGTTGTGAGACTCAAAACAGCTGGTCCTCCTGTGCTATGATATCCTTGTATTCTTTGGTGAGGCATTCGACACCTTTAAGCAGCACATGAAGACACGGTCAAAGGGGGGCAAGAGATGCTTCACATCCTTCGTGGCGTGGTTGAGGATTTCAGAACATTAGAAAAGACTTTTGCTTCTTGCCCTCTTTCAAGGAAGAAGCAGAGGTGAAACGATAACTTTTATTTCTTTTTCCGAATGCTGCTGAATCTCTCACATTGGGAAGATGAGAATTCCCTATAAATCTCGCTAGGGGAAGACATGGAACATCTCTTACCTCCACCAAACTCATGGAGGTGCAATAAGGCCAGAGCAGGTTCTCATACATACTTGAGAAGCACTCATGATCGCTGGAACTGAAAAGCACAGCATGGACAGCAGTCGAGTAGATGTCCAATCATCCTAACAACCAAGAGTGAAGTGGGGATTGAGTTGCAGGCTGCTACACACCTGTCCAGCAAAGTGGGAACAGAGTGCAACCATACAATGTTGCCACACCCACAAGATTTCCTTAATTTTGGTCGTAGTAAATGGCGACGGTTAGCATTTGCGTAGAAACATAAAAAAATTAAAAGGCAGTACAGTAGTGTCATAAAATAAAAATCACATGTTCAAGTAATTTGTATTTTTCCTAACAGTACAGTACTTACCTCGAACTACTTTCTTAGGAATATCTGGGATCTCCTCCCAACCGACCAGAATTTTGTGTAGTTTACCCTAATCCCGTTTTCTATGCGGGGTAACATCTCGACCCCGGGTCAGAGAGCATGCTTTTTCATGTCTCGATCCCCAGTAAGTTTTTGACAGCTTAGGTTTCTATGAAATCCAGTAAGGCACTCGGGGTAGGATGGGTGGGCCATGACCCGAAAGTAGTTCGAGGTAAGTACTGTTAGGAAAAATACAAATTACTTAAAATTTGTGATTTGTTCCAACATGGAGTACTTACCTCAAACTACTTTCTTAGGAGACTTATACTTTAAGAGGTGGGAGTGTCCTTCCGGACCTAGAGACCGTGATGAGTATAGAAGAGGAGCCTAGATAGGAGACTAGGTTCCCAAGGGAAACATGGGAAAACTTCGCAAAAAATTATCTAATTAACTCACCTCTGCAAAAAAAATCCTAGGAGACTCGTCCTTCCATTGATAGTGTAACCCATGGCAGTCAGGAGGTTTTTGGGGTCATTTCCGGAAGGTAATAGGGGAAGGATGGAAAGGGGGGTAAGGAAGGAACCTGTGTCTCTTGGACTTACCGCCCGCAGTTAGCCCTGGGGCTACACCTTTAAATCGTTTGGAGCGCGGAAATGACGGGACCGAGCGAGAACCCGTCCAGGGACCTCCTCGAACAGTCCTTCGAGTAGTGAGCCGTAAAGGTAGACTGACTAGACCATGTACCTGCCCTCAGGATTTGGCCCACTGCCATGTTTTTCTCAAAAGCCAAAGAAGTACTTAGACCCCTAATGTTGTGGGGTCTGGGCTTTCCTGGAAGGGGGACCCCTGCACTACTGTAGGCCCTGACGATCACCTGCCGTAGCCAGGAGGAGACGAACAGACTCTTGATTTCGGGTCGAGGTCTGGCTGTCCTCTATAAGTACTTCCGTATTGCCTTGATAGGGCACAGAAGCAAGTCCCTCGGATTGTCCGAACGAGGGCTTGCCGGCACTGAGAATCCTTCAAACTTGGGGTCCCAAACTGCTGGATTCTGAGTCTTGGCCACGAAGGATGGTACGAACCTGAAGGTAGCTTCACGCCAGCCCTTCAAGTGTGATACCTCGCACTACAGTCCATGAATCTCTCCTACTCGTTTTGCTGATGCCAGAGCTAACAGAAAAACTGTCTTGAGGGTGAGCTCTCTGTCCAAGATGTCCTTTAGGGGTTCGAAGGGAGGTTCTGACGGCATCTTCAGGACTCAGCCATGTCCCACTGGGGCACCCTAATGGCCTGGGGCACTTTAACGGCCTGAGGGGGGCACGATTGCTCGAAACTCTTGATGAGCATCGAGATATGTCTGGAGGTACCCAGGTCGATGCCCTTCAGGAGGAAGACTTGGACCAGGCCAGCCTGGACTCCTTTGATGGCTGGGATGGACATGTTTACCTCATCCCCGAGATAGACCAGGAAGTCGGCTATCTCCGGGATGGGGCTTGATGTTCTTCGAGACGCACGACTTAGTGAAGGTAGCCCATTTTGCCTGGTATACTGCGGCTGACGAACGTCTCAGGTACCCTGACATCCTTGTTGCCGTCCTCGACGAACATCCTTCCTTCCTCAGGAGGCGCTCGATAACTTCCACGTGTGAAGGCAGAGGAACCGAGGGTTTTCATGGAACCTTTGAAAGTGCGGTTGCCGGAGAAGGCCTGGTCTGTCCGGAAGGGGCCAAGGTGGATGGCGCGCCAGTTCCTTTAGATCTGCGAACCACTCTCTCTGCGGCCAGCAGGGCGCTACCAAATTCATCCATAGGTTGTCCGCTCGCCTCACCCTGTTGGGGACTTGCCTGAGCATCCCGAAGGGAGGGAAGGCGTAAATGTCGAGGTTGTCCCAAGGGTGTTGGAAGGCATCCTCGAACGCTGCCTCCGGATCTGGCACAGGAGAACATAACACGGGGAGCTGTGCGTTCAGTCTCGTGGCGAAGAGGTCTATCACTGGCGAGTCCCACTTCTGAATGTGAGTCTTGGCCTCTTCCGGGAGCAAGGACCACTCGGACCCTAACACTTGACCCATTCTGCTGAGGCTGTCAGCGAGGATGTTTCTTTTCCCTGGAATGAACCTGGCTGAGATCTTGATCTGCTCTACTTTGGCCCATTCTAGTAACTCCATTGTGAGGTTGAACAGCTCCTTCGATTTCAGTCCTCCTTGCTTCTTTATGTAGGCCACCACCGTGGCGTTGTCGCACATCAATGCCACGGTGTTTCCTTGGAGCCGATGGCCGAACTCTAAGCACGCTCTTCACACTGCCATCATTTCTAGCACATTTATGTGCAGGTTCTTCTCGTCTAGCCAACTTCCTCTTGCTGTCTTGTTGAGGAGATGAGCACCCCAACCCTTCTTGGATGCATCCGTGAACAGAAGCATCTCCGGAGGGTCGGCTGCGAAGGGCATTCTTTTGAGGGTGTTCGATCTGACGTGCTACCACTCTAGGACTTCCTTCGTCTCCGGGGATACCGGGACCACCTTGTGCGGGGAGTCTCTCTGGTTCCAGAGCTCCTTCAGGTTCCATTGTACTCCCCTGAGTTTGAGCCTTCCCTGGGGGACCAGCTTCTCTAACGACACGAGGTGACCTATCAGTCTTTGCCAGTCCTTGGCTCTCCTGGGCTGGCCCGACAGGAAGGGCCGGAGGATCTGATCCAAGTTGTCCAGTCTCTCCGCTTCTTTGTCCAGGAGTCTCCCGACAATCTTGCTGAGCACGGTGTCCCTCTCCCGCAGTACCCGATTAGCGGCCTGAGCGATGGACCGGTAAGAGAGGAACTTAGGGCCTTCTCCCCCGAGCTAATCAGCTCTTTTAGTAAGGCCTGGTTCTCCGGAACTGCGAGATCGTGCAAGGCTCGGAAACCTACCAGTGTGCAGGCCCACCAATCTAGCCACAACGATACGTATACCAGGTCCTTGGCTGGCTCTTCCATTAATGGAAGTCTCCGAAGGGGAGAAGTAAACTGGGGCGGTGATAGCTCTCTCTTCTGCTGCTCCCTGGCCCAGGATGGCGACTGCTGGCTCTACCGTACAGGGACCTTCGCGGTGCCCTTCGGGAAGGTAGAAACGTCTCTGGGTCTTGAGGCCCTGGAGAAGTTCGGAGGCATTCTGACTCTTGGGGGCTTCTGCGTGGTTGGCCACGATCCTGTCTATGTGACCCATACCCAGCCTAACGTCCCTAGACAAAGGAAGCGCTAGTGAGGGCCTCTGTTGCACGGGTGCATCGACCAGCCTGCCGAGGCCCGAGAGCCAGTCTTCGTCCGTGGAGGGCTTAGGCTCGTCCAGCCTGTGATGACGCCTAATGAGGCCTATCACTCTCCTGTAGGCCGAAACTTCTGCGGCCGAACCTTCTATGCCGTCATCTATACTTTCTGTCGGATGTTCCTCTGCTTGTGACGGGGGACCCCTGACGGAGGGTGCCGCTTGGGGAGGATGCATCTTCCTGGCGCGGTCTAGTCTCGGCGGTTCAGGATGGAGGACGGGCATCGCCGCCGAGACGGAGGGTTGCGTCCTGGGCTTATCTCTGCCTACGGAGGTCCAGGAGGCTGCGGGCTTGCTCGTAGAAGGAAGGTGTCTCTCACGTTACGGTCGACTCGTTGCTGATTTTGAGGCCGGGACGCGGCTGCCAGACCGAAGGGATGACTCTTTCCGCTGGGCGGAGAGAGCTGGAACCTTCGCAGACTTATGCCTGTCCCCTGGGGCCTGAAGAGACAACTCTCTCCCTTGATCGTACCTGCTGCTGGGGACGTACCTCACTGGCGAGCGAGCCCTTGGGAGCCAGCCCGAGGTGCCCGGAACTGCTGAAGCTTCCAGGAGTTGTCTACGTGGGATGACGACCCGCACCCATTCTTCTCTCGGGGAGCAACTTCTCCTATACTTCCTCCGGGGGGATCTAGAACGCCTCCCAACGTGGCGGGATTTGGAACGGGAGCGTGACCGTCTCCTGCGGGGCCTATCTCGCCGTCTTCTATGGTCCCTTGGGGCTCCGTCCTCCGAAGAGTAGGAGTAGGCCTCGACCGAGGAGCCCGAAGACTTGTAGGATCTCACTGAATGGTCTGAGTCGCACCGCGTTGCTGGTGGGTCCACGCGTCGATCGGCCGGCGACAAAGGCTCCATGAAGACGGACGGGAGCGTAGCTGAAGGCACTGGAGGGGAGCGGGGTAGCTCCTCGCTAGGGAACCAGGTCTTGAACTCTTCTTCCAGCCTCAAGGGTGATCTGAAGGGCGTCTTCGGAGGAACCCACGCGAGGGAGTCTGGTGGCGGCGAGTCCTCCTTCTCGGCGCCACCCTCGGCTGCGGACGTACCTGAAACACATGCCCAAGAGGCGGGAGAAGAGGCTGCAGCAGTCTTTCCCCACATAGGATTGTCAGAAGAGACGGGCCCTGCTTGCACCAGGCCTCCGTCCTCCGAACACACTCCCGTCCCTCCCTCAGGCCCCTCACTTGCCTGGATCGACAACACAACCCCACTATCTGGTAATTCAGACTCCTGGGAAGAGCCACAGGCCTCTTCCCCCGCAACTGACTTACCTCGTCCCCTATTCTGGGTAGGGGAAGGCGGCAGAGACGCTCTATCCGACGATAGGCCGGGCGAAGCAAGAGGCGAAGAGATGCTCGGTTTCTTAGGCGATCTCCTGGAAGACTTCTTTTTCTTGATGCCGTAACGCACCCACTGCACCTCATTTCAGGACTCGCACTCCGGACACGTGGCTGTAGGGGAACAAACACTGCCCCTACACGAAGAATACAAGGAGTGCGGGTCAACTTCAGGCTTTGATAGGAAGGCGCCACACGATTTACCGGCCATAGGCCCAGGGCAACGATGGGGATGCTCCATTGTGCACTAGTAAGGCACCGTGAGACACAGGAACACAGAGGGAAAAGGATAAGGAATAGCACAAAGGGACCATGTGGGAACCGCGTGGGACACAAGGGTTGCACTGGGTAAGGAGAGCGCATCGGGATGTTATCGCGACGCGACCAGAAAACTTACTTGGGATCGAGACCCAAGCAATCATGCTCTCTGACCCGGGGTCGCCTCGTGGCGCGTATCACTCCGCCAGAGGTTATCCCGCATAGAAAACGGGAGTAGGGTAAACTACACAAAATTCTGGTCGGTTGGGAGGAGATCCCAGATACTCCTAAAAAAGTAGTTCGAGTAAGTACTCAGTGTTGGAACAATTAATTTTTTCAGTACAAACTCTTTCCGTGTTACAATGCTCGACAGGAACAACTATGTTGCATAATGGGAGGTAGTACAAAACTATCAAACAATTACAGTTATCAGTAAATACTTCATATTATTGACTGCTTCCATCAACATCCCCTGCCACTACTTTTATTCAATCTGAGAGAAAATGTATACATAAGATTTAAACAGCCAGATCAATAGGGCACCAACTTAGTCATATTTCTATTAATAAACAATGGTTTGTATTTGTGTAAAAACACGTCTTTCGGGAAAAAATTAGTCTTTTTGTTAGACTGTAATCTTAAAACTAAAAGTTTATATATTTTGATATAACATAAAAATTATTTTACCGTGATCTTTCAAATATTAAACATTTTGAAAGGAGAATCAATCTTTTATCAAATATTATTAGCGTATTTTTCGAAAACCTTACATGTTTAGATATTAAAAAGCTCAATGAAGTAGGTAAGTTTTTGTTGTATGAGAATTTTTTTTAGTACAAGTAAATTATAAAGCTCTAACTATTCTTTTCAGATTAAAGAAATATTAGCTGGTGACAAACAACTTGCTCAAGAGATTGAATTTGATTTGAGAAGATTTGACCAAGAGCAGAAAGAAAAAGAAGAGGAATTGGAAAGGAGAAAGACAGAAGACAACAGTGCTGAAGAATTACGAAAGGAAGGTAAAGATATTCCAGAGGAAAACACCAACGCTGAGGAACAAGAATGCTTGGTTACATCACCAAAGAAAAACGATCCAGGGTCGGTCACATCACCAAAGATTTCACCGGCTGCTCAGAATGACGTTCATAAACAGGCAGTGATGAATTCTAAGGAAGTACTGGGTAGGAGGAAGAGCTGTATTGCCCCAGTGCCATATAAACAAGATGATTCAGGTCAGGATAACGTTAAAGATTCTGTTCCAAGTTCCAAGGAAGTTGCAGAAGCTCCGTCATCAAAACCTGAAGTTACGGGACGAGGGACACGGAAAACCAAAATGTCTGCGAGAAGCTCCGATTCTGGGAAAGAGGGTAGTAACAGAGATAATCCTGCAAGGGAAAAAGATAGGGAAATAAATGAAAAGGATGATATTTCTGCCGACAACCCGTCCAGTGGAAGCAGTTCTCCTTTAAGAAATAACGTAAAAACACCGACAAAGAAAATGTCAAAGAAGACTAAGGAAGAACTTATACGTGCCATCAGCACGCCCCAACAAAAATCTGGTGTGATTAATAATATTACATTTATGGAAGAACAGAATATCAGTGCGATAACCCTCGACTCGACCATCAGTACAGATTCCAGCAGATCTCATGAGCAGAAGTCTAAAAGGGTAATGCATCAAGAAGGCAATACCAAGGAATCGGAATCGAGCAGAACACGCAGATCAAGCAGGAAAAGCGAGACCAAGAGTCGATCGGCGCAATCGGCTTCTAAAGGCCTCGATGCGGGATCGGAACGATGTCGGCCGCAGTCGGTTTCCACAACGGATGTGGACCGCGACACCAGTGCGCCTGCGAAAGAGAAACCCAGCCCTCACAGAAGTAAAACTAGAGGAGCTACAGAGGCAGCAAGTAAAGGGAAAAGAACAAGGGACATGACATCCCTCAGTCCAGATCCGAAAGACGACGGTGATCCGGAAAAACCGAAAAACCCCAGGAAGAGAGTCAGTCAGAGACGAAAGAGGTAGTAGTAAATAGGTTCTTGTACAGGAATTATTTTGATAGCGTGTGCCTGGAGTTCAAGTAAACACAATAAATGAAAATTCACTATTTTTAAGCCAATTAACATTCCTTATTTTTGGTACTTTTGGTTATCAAGTTGCAATATTAAAGAGAGTTAATTCACAAGGATATTTTACAATTTATTTTTAAGAAGTTAATCTGATATTTTTCGTAACCAACTCCAGTACAGCTCAAGCTTTAAAAGCAAATGTTCAAACAGACATTTTGTTACCCAGAATGGGTTGGTTTAAGTTATTTATTTTGTGCTCAGGAAATTTTTGGAGTTTGGGTTTTTACGAACCCACATTAATAGAAAGAATCCTATATTTATTTATGTTAAATGCATTTAAGTGTATTTGGTCTCAGTTAAATCAAATATTGTATACTGTACATGATATTTCTTAATAATAGTTAGTAAACTATTAATGTGGTTACAGACATACAAACTTATTTTTGTACCGTACAGCATAAGAGTATATTTTATTGTCAGCTAGCCAGATGTTGCTATTTTGGAACGGAGATGTTTAAAATTTTATTCCCTTTGTAAAAGAATTCTTTAAGTGTTTATTGTATTGAAATACAATATTTAAAAGACTTTACAGATGATTATATATAAATATATATTACGTCATACTATTCTGTTTTTGATTGAATCCTTGCGTTAGACTGCCGAGCACTATTATGATTCAAAATGAACACACTAGCCAACATATATAATATATGTGGAGGGAAAAATCAGATGATAAAGTACAGCATAATGTATAAATTTAACTAAGCAATGAATTCAAATATAAAAAAAGATAAGCTTAAAAGTTTAAAGGCTACTCATGAATGGCAGGGGCAAGGGACAGTGATGTTGCACTATCGAGCAGGAAACTGCCCTAGAGACTGACCATATATAATCAGTGCCTGAGAACCCTCTCCACACAAGCTAGGACCAGAGAGAGCCACAGGCTCTCCCCAACACCCAATCTTTAGCTTACAAGGATGGTCAGGTTTTAGCCACTAAAGGAACTAAAGAGTCTGAGTGGGACTTGGACTGCCGTCTGACAAACACCAGGCAGAGACGTTACCAATCAGAAAGACACGAGTTTCAAAATGGTTGTAGTTGGGGACAGGGAGATTATGGCACCTTGTCACTCATGTTTGGCAAGTAGCACTTTCTGGGGTGTAGATAATGAGTTAGAACTTCCCTCTTGAGATAGGGCTTATGGTAGATGTTAGACAATACTTTTAGCAAGTCTAAAAGCTGCCTCCGATGCCTAGATGACCGCGGAGGCAGCAGCAGTAGGGGATTCAGCATTATGAAGCTTCATCTGTGGTGGATAATATGGGAGGGTGGGCTGTAACACCCTAGCAGTACCAGCTGAACTCGGTTGAGTCCCTTGTTAGGCTGGAGGAACGTAGAGAGTAGAGGTCCCCTTTTTTGCTTTGTTTCATTTGTTGATGTCGGCTAACCCCCAAAATTGGGGGAAGTGCCTTGGTATATGTATGTAAAAGCTGAAATACAGCTGTAGGAAGAAAAGTTACCCCATTACGAGCACTCATCTTAGACCTTAGATCCGAGAAGCCACTGGATATCCACACGGGAGACTGGCTTTCCAAAGAGGTATAGAGTATATCATTCTGAAGCTTTTTACAGGAATATCATCTGTACAAGTACATAGTCTCCTGCTAGCATTAAATGCTGTCTTTTTCAGTATAGTGTAAACGCAACCTGTGATTTCAAAGTTAATACCAAATACAGTACTATTAAATATTCAGGATAAAGAACCCTTTTACCCAGGCCAGGGGATTTGCTTAGGAGCATGGATTTGATTTATAAAGTAGGGTCCTTGAGTGAAAGGTCCAATGAGAAAACCCTGTAGTTATACTTTGAAGTAAAAGTTGTTAATGGTTGCAAAGAAAGTGGGGGCAGCCTCTTTATGGGGACACAATCATTGAAAAAATTATAATTGCTGGAGGTGAGCATCATGTTCCACTACATTTAGGATAGAGGACAGTTTTAACCAGGCTAAGAGAATTGCTTAAGAAAGATATTTGTTACGATGAGACAAGTCGTCTAAAATCATCAAAGAATTCAATTTAAATAAGGTCCTAATGACAAACCCCACCATTAAAGTTTCAATATTTTCATATGGATTCCTGACTGCTTACCACCTTGATGACAGCATCGCAATCAATTTGCAAATGGCTTGAATGTTATTCCTTATCAAAGTTGTAAGAAGATCCAAACCAAATTGTTTTCTTATAGCATATTAGCTATGAATGACCCAGCCACCCAACCAATGTAACCCTATACAACCCTCCATAAGGGATATTAGTTATCACGGCAACTACCAGACAGGTTGACTGAAGCAATACAGAAGGTGTTTCCAAAAACTGTACAACATAAAGCAATTCTTATTTAAGTTGAAGAGACAGCTTAATATGTAAATGCTGCAAGAGAAAGAGAACAAAGTAAGATATAGCCACTTGAACAGAAACAGAGAGGCAACCGATATTCTCCGTTCTCTACCGTGGCCAAATCAAAAGTGGTCAAGCTAGTGAGTGTGCAGGGGGAGCGTGAGTGTCACCTCCTTACTGGGAGGTTGGCTGCCACCTTACTCAAAGTTTTTATGAGTCAGAACACCAGTCGAGCTGAATCTGTCTCCTTGTTTTTAACCAGGTTTATATTTGTGTCAGAACAAAGGACACATTAATGTTACACAGTAATATGAGCACAAACCTGTCATATAGATTTACATGCTTATAAATGCAAGATGTAAAGATTAAGGAATAGGTGAACTGCAATACAAATGGCGAAGGATTACAGTACAGTACTGTTTATCAAATGACTTATGAAAGGTATTAAAGGCTGGAAATGTTAGTACAGTAGTGATAAGTAGAACCTGTGGATACAAAGATTCGTCAATTTAAGGTTCACATTCCTATAACATCTACGATACGTACAGGAAAAGCACACTGCCAAATACGTATCAACAGTTACAGTAAAAGATCAACAATAATTTTGACAATTGACTGAAATAAGGGAAAAAATTTAAACTAGAAAAGAACAAAACTAATGACCCTTACTATATAATAAAATATCAATCTTTACATGTAATACTCTATTACTATTACCTGTGAAAACTTCCATAAATAAGCACTGCAACAGTCAAAGCAAATGCGTGTCCCATGGAGTGAGCAAGGAATTCCAGCCTAAGACTTCACCAAGAAGGGCTTTGCAACTTCTTTCATGTTTCATTCATTTGATCACCAGGGTTTACCAGACTTGGGAAAAGGAGGGCTGTAAATTAATGACTTCTCTGCGTCCTGAACGTTGAGCCAGGCAGGAAATATCAGGTAGAAGTCATATATCAATACGTCTCTTCGCCACTAGATCCCCTTCCTGCTTAGGAAAATATTTGAGGGAGTAAACTGTAATCTAATAGAAAAAAAAATGAAAAATCATTTCCAAATCTTTTAATAAACTTTGTTATTTCTATACTCATCTGATGTCCGCGTCTTCTCCTGAAGCTCAGCTTATCGACGTTTGGTCCCCCAAATTTTCTTCACTTTCTTGTGGTTAATAGCAAAAAGTGCCAGTTATTCCACGTTATACTGTGTTTTTTTTTAATGGCTAATTCTGGAATGGCTATGAGATTAATAACTGATGAATAATAGCCATCACTAGAAATAATAAGTGATGTATTCACTAGTGTACGAGTGAAAGATTACCAACATGGAACATATTTCAACTCGAGGTTCAGAGGGTTGGAGACGCCAATTTCAATAGCTTGACCAGGCGACCCTCGAGTCAATGTGCTGCTAAACCAACAGACCTAAAACTCAGGAAAACCATGATTTTATACGACACATAGGATATCCTTGAAAATCCTCTTCATACATAACACTTCCTACCAATTTTAGTGATAAACAATAACTCTTAGATGCAGTAATCATAATACACCCCAACTGTAGTATACAAAACTATTACATACATAAATATAACAAGGCACTTCGCCCAATGTTGGGGGGTAGCCGACATCAAACAAATTAAAGAAAAAAGGGGACCTCTCCTCTCTACGTTCCTCCCAAGTCCCCTGTGGCCGCGGGGGCATAAAAACAATTAGAATAGCGCCAAAGTTATCCCTGCATGTCGTAAGAGGGGACTAAAAGGGACGGGACACGGGGGCTGGGAACCCCCTCCCCTATGTTATAATCGTGTGAGACAACACTATTATTTCCATAAAATACAAAAACTCAACTTACAAAAAAAGTTTATTTACATTACATTCCTATAAAATACAACAAATTATTCACATGTGCTGAGTACAGTATACAGTATTTACAATATGTATGAAAAAATTTGCCATCAGATTTTTTTAAACTAATATCGATTATTTCTATTACCTCTGAATAGAGCTAGCTATTAATTGGAAGTGCAGCTTGATAACCTCTAAATAAAAGAAATAAATAAAAGATTCCTCCGTCTATATCACACTTTCAAGAGACCCACCAGTATCGAGTGGGTTTACTCGGGGTAATAAGAAAATAAAGCTCCGGATTTAAAGGTTGATATTCAAGTGTCACCTCGAGAAAAGTATGGAGGAGGGAGAGTTACTAGTTCCATTCAGAGGTAAGAGAGGAAATAAGAGATTTTAGTATGAAAATAAAGGTTCATTTCCATAAATTTTACCTCTGAATACAACAAGCTGATTAGTGTGCTTCCTAGTTAATGTTTTTGTTCTGTATGGGCAATGTTTTATCAAAACAAAATATGTGAAATATAAATGAAAACTTCAACGTAAACATGAATTCCTGTCGAATGTATGCCCATGCCATGACCTCCACAATGTCTCTCTTTCTGTTTCATTTAGAAATTGCTTACAATAGCTTTTTCTATTCAGAGAAGAGAAGATACACGTGTGCTTCCTAGTTAATGTCTTTGTTCTGTATGGGCCAATGCTTTATCAAAACAAAATATGTGAAATATAAATGAAAACTTCAACGTAAACATGAATTCTTCTTGGATGTATGCCCATGCCATGACCTCCACAATGTCTCTCTGTTTTATTTGGAAATTACTTACAATAGCTTGTTCTATTCAGAGGAGAGAAGATATACGGAAATGAAGAGAACGGAACTAGTGCCTTGAGTGCCGGGATCTTGCCCTGGAATGTTTTTGTTCAGTTTTATGGTGATTCCTCTTTCTTGGCTCTTCTACGCCGCCGTCCTCGTAAGCGAGCATGACGTCACTCTGCAAAACGAGAGAACGTGTCGTTAGTTTCTCTAGCCCATCTGACTTGAGAGAAAAAGTTGCGAAAAATGAGGCTACTGTATACTGTTTATCTACGTACAGAAGGTCCTCAACTTTAAAACATTTGGGTAGACAAACACAAATCCAACTGAAAATAACAATGATAAAGAAAACCAGTAATAAAACTATATATTTATTTGAAATAACCTGATATCTATTTGATATGAAACCTGACTATTTGTTGACTTTTGTGGCTGGAAATCATGGGCATGGAATTCAGGTAAGACCTCTACACCAAAATTTAACAAAATTTGACTTAAAAACAGCTTCTTGGAACCTGCTTAATTTGTAAGTTGAAGACGTTCTGTATGCCCTTCCTTTTAGACAACGAAGACAACTGACGTAAGATTAATGAAAGAAAGGTCGCAATTCACAATCAAATTGCAAGTTACACATTTCTATTCTTTGTCATTCAAAAATATATATATAAAAAAATAAAAAGATATATGGAAACACTCACATCATCACTATCCAACGTTTGAACATCCACGACCACAGAATTAACAAGTCGGTTCGCCTTCGATATCTTCTTCCTCGAACTGTGCTTTGCAGATTTATCGGGGCTCGCGCTTTCCGTTAACTTAGATTTGGAAGAATGTTTCCTATGCTTGCGCTTCTTTGAGCTTTCGCTCGGCGTCGACTCGTCCGACCTCGACCTTGAATGATGGCTGCCTTCCCTGGATCGAGATCTTGACCGACGATGCCCCGTTTCATCCGACTTGGTCCTTTTCGACCTTTCTTTGGTCTTGTGTTCCTTGTGATGAGACTCCTTCTTCTGAGAAAATAAGAAGCAGAGCTTTTAATATAAGATACACATGGACTCAATGCAGAAATCAGTGAAATCTGGGAACATGCCAAATACTTATTTACTGTAGACAACGATTATATTTCATCATGCACAGGATTCCCAAATTTAAGAAGCAGTAACAATTTCATGATTTAAAAGGAAAAAAATGAAAAAATTATCATCTTTTGCAGACAATATATATTCGTTCTTAAAATATATATATTCCGGAGTAAAATTATGCTTATATGTGACTTTATATCATCTACTATTTTGGTAAACTAGAATTCCCTTAGACATAAAGTGCATTACTTAATGTTTCTCCAGGAATGTTCAAATCTTACATTATAGTAGTTCCCAAAACTGGCCTCTTCATTCAATTCTATTTCCAGAAAAGAAATTCATCAGTAAGTGGAAGTTTATAAATATACTGAAGCAGTACCTTGAATTCATAGAGAAAACTAGGGTTTAAGGAGTGTAGAAAGCCTGTTCTGTCTACTTAAAATTCCCATGCTACCAACAAGTGAAGGGGCGGCTCATGTGTCAGGTGCCACACTCAAAGACATTTCTGTCTGAAGGTATTCAGTTATTAACAAGTTTTTGTCTTTGTTTTGCCTAGCTTGACACTTCCCAAAGAGAAAGGCAAAAGAGAAGTCAAGTCTACAATACAGATATGATATTTTCTAATGAAATTGAGCAGTTAATAGTTCTTGAACCCAAATTTCTTCCCTTATAGACGTACTAATTCTGATGATCAAACATTACACTCCTCAAAGATATCCCCTTGGAAGAACTCTCTTTATGAGTCATCTTGTTACAGAGGCTATGAAAAATTAGTAAAATTACAGTTTCAACCAAAATCGTTAAACCGATATGAAAATATATTTCTAATCTTCGCCAACAAAGATGGGAGGAGGTTATGTTTTCTCCTGTTTGTCTGTGAACAACTTCCTGGCCACAATTTTACTAATAGAGTAGTGAAACTTCCAGGGATTAATTTTTATGTTGAGATGTGAAAGTGATTCAATTTTCAAAGTCCTAGGTCAAAGGTCAAGGTTGAGCAAAAGTTTGACTGAAATAAACTGCACTTTGAGTGCCTTTCTAGTTTCTACTTCAATTGGTGTGCTTTGATTGAATTTGACCTTATTTCTGCCACAAATAATCAAGACTTAAAGATCTAGTAATAGAACAATGTTAAAACAAGATTGTTTGTTTGCCAGACTTCCGGACGTATATAAAATGTGACTTTCCATCGCATTTTCTATGGTTGCATCGTTCGTACCAGTCTTCGTCATATTACAATACCTGGTTACTGAATTGAGCTAATTATTACTTGGTTTTTGCTCTGCTTTGTGGTCGCTTCGCTCGCGATTAAACATTATCTCACTGCTCCTGTGTTCTTTCAAGCAGACTATCTTTTGCTATGCTCGTTAGCCTCATGGTCTAGTATTTCGGTGTTAATTATCAATAATACAAAATTCATCGAGAAATATTTCAGTAACCCTTGATTTCGGAAGATTCAAGTAACTTCTTCGTATGAATCATCTATAAAAACATATGAGTAAAATATTAAGAGATATCCGAATTTGGTTGAAACTGTAATACTACCGAAAAACTAAGTTTTCACGACTAAGGTAGTTACACTGATGCAAGACAATCCCTGGCATTTTTGTGTCTTCTGGGGAATGCTACGGAAAGACTACAGTACTGTATTAAAGTAAACTTCCTCAGCTGACCTAAGTTCCAGCAGACTGAACAACTAGGTATAATGCCACCGCGAAACACAAGGACATCACCACGTAAAGTAAACTAAAGATCGTAAAAAAATAAGTAACAAAGAAAATCCCGGAGTTATAAACGGCAATACTGTACTATAGCTACTGTATACAAGGAAATAGTTTTGTGGCTCTAGATTTAGTAACATTAACAAAAGCAGTAGAGACTCGGTACAATATATTTCTAACAATGAAGGATGATTAAAGACAACATAACTTGAAAGTGAGAAAGATGCGATACCGAAGAGAGAAGAGACGAAAGACAGTCCGGAGAGAACTTGAAACAAACATCAGTGTTGAGAAACAAAATTAAGGAATGAATTAGGAACCACCAACTCCTGAAATGCCTGGTTTTGTCTAGCTGTTGCCTAGCTTTTGTTTTGTCTGCTCTAACTGTATAATTATGATGAAATAAGGTAAGAGTTTGTAACTCGTATGAACACAGAGCATCTACTGTCCATAAAAAAATATATTGATGATACTACCACCAATCTTTCATTCTCTATGTAAATTGGTAAAAAAAAAATTTTTTTGCACCGCTTATTATGTTATTCAAAGAACAATTGTCTATCAACATTACGTAGCAAAAAGGTTAGGTTGTTTCTTTGCCTCTGATCATTTGCTAGTATATTACATTTTTAATAGGGAAATCCTGTCATCTGATGATACTATGTTTGTAAGTTTCTAGAATAGTAATCAAATTTTAATAATGTTCAATCATGAACAAAATATAAAAAGGATCTAGATATTGAACAAGGATATATAACAACTACAAAAGGGAAACCTAGTCGAGAAAACTAATAATTATAATTTGTAAACTGAAACATGACAAAAGCTATTTTTCCACGTTGTAGTCCTTGGGCTTTTAGCATCTAGCTTTGTAGCTTAGTTCGTAATAATAATAATAATAATGATAATAATAATAATAATAATAATAATAATAATAATAATAATAATGATAATAATAAAGGGAGTACTAAACCAAAGGTAAAAACTAAATTTCTTAAATTTTCAAAGTGAATTTAAAAAAAATGGAAACTTTTTAAACTAAGATGTGTAGACTGAATTTCCGTATGAGGAACAAATTATGGCTTAAAAGTATTTCCAGTTTAATTCCCACAAAAATAACAGCTGAATAATATAGACAACAATCAAATATGAAGCAGAAGTTAACACTTAAAAGTGTATCAATCAAATTCCTGAGCTTCAAGAAACGGCACAGATTTTAAACTCTCCTAACATACTGTTTAATACAAAAATCTACTAATATTCTATGTCAGATTTCAATCACTTTCTAGTCCATCCACTATTTCCTCTCTAACAGGATACATAAAGTGCCCTAAATAGTCTCATATTCCAATATTTAACTCCTAAGATTTTTATACCGGAATAACTAAATCCCTATTGTAAAACGAAGAGATCTTCACATTATCTCGCAATTTTAGAGTACAATAAAGTTATTTCATATTGTTAAGCAATCTTTGTCATAACCATTAGGACTTTCACGTATGCTCTTCCCTTACGGAGTTAGAGGCACTAAGTCTTCTCCAATTTCCTATATCATAAACAAATCGGCTCTAATTCTTAACCAATCCTCTTGTTCCATAACGCCCTAAACCTTCCTGATGAATCCCCTAAGGCTTTTTGGAAAGCAATAAAAAAAAAATGCCACAAGGAAGTATTCCTGTGGTTTGAAATACATACATAGGTCTTCAACTTAAAAGAGATACAAACAGAAATCCGACTAAAAAATAATAAAGATAAGATAAAGAAATAGTGTAATAAAACAATATCATATCATTTAATACAGTAAGAAAAACATTTGTAATAACCTGATATTTATTTCATATGAAACCTACTATTTGTTGATTTATGTAGCTGGAAATAATATGCATGGGATTAAAGTCAGCCCTACCCTAGAACAATATTTAACAAAATTCGACTTAAAAAAGCTTCTAGGTCGAAATTTTATCAAATTTGACTTACAAACAGCTTCTTGGAACCTATTAAGTCTGTAAGTTGAGGACCTTCCAGTCATCAGGAATATATTCCACTTTCCCAGTCCTAAGGAGGAAATGTTTGGTACCGTCACCCGTATTTCCTTTCGCAGCTACTGCCATAATTTAATTGCTTTAAGTAATGGGCATGGGCATTTGATGTTTGTGGCTTCGTGTACATTATTGTTATAATTGTTCAAAGGAAACATTGATAATCATGTATTTGTTTTTATGAGTGATATTTTGCAGTTTCATAACAGAAAAAATTGAGTTCTTTATTAATGATAGTTGTTTTTTGTCAAAAGTTCAAAGTTGGAGCAAATGCTTTTTTGTTGACCTGGCAGACATGAGTCTTTTTATAGTTTATTTATGACATATTTGTTTTTCATGTTGTTAATAGTTTATATATGACATATCTCTTTTACATTACTTTTTCAGAATGATTTGTTGTTAATTTGTTCTCTTCATTTATTTATTTCCTAATTTCCTTTCCTCACTGGGCTATTTTTCTCTGTTGGAGCCCCTGGGCTTATAGCATCTTGCTTTTCCAACTTGGGTTGTAGCTTGGATAGTAATAATAATAATAATAATAACTCATTTCCTAATCTAATTTTTAGCTGTTTCGTGAATATAGTATTGCCTTTAAGCTCTGTATGTAAAATGACTACAAAAAATATTCCTCCAACTACCAAATTATGATCATTGTTATATCTCAGAAATAATTAGATAATGCAAGTTTCTATCTATTCCGCTACAAAAGGGTAAAGATTTTCCCATTCTGATTTAAAAAACGAATGTTTTCCTATGGATTTAATTGCCTACTCCCAGGGTTTGATGTCACAAACCTGTGCCATATACCTTGTAAGTTTCAACAACTATATTTCTCAGTGTACCTCCCAATCTTTTCCCTCTTAACATTGGCAATTCAATTTCCTTAACTGAACAGGTTTTAATCAGCTGATCTTCTTATAACTATAAAAAGAATACATTTCCTGTGTTGGTTATCAAAAATCATTTTCAGACCCTCTTCCAATACTGTCTATGCATCATAAGAGCTTGAATTTGCACAGCACACAAAATCAACAATCTAATCTATAGAACACATACCTGGATGAAGAGCGATATTCCAGATATAAGATGTGTCTCAAACCTTCTCAGTCTGTGTCACTGTTGCCCAGCAGTCAAACAACGGGGAAGGGAGGAGAGTGGGGGTGTGTGTGTGGAATGATGGCAGGGGCTCGATGCGCAATTACTGTATCATAAATTAGATTTAAAGTTCTAGTAATACAATAAAATAGAACGGAAGACATTCTCATCACAGCAGATAGGTAACACCATGCAGGAGAGGACTTGTGGACTTGAATTTCAAGAGGGATCACAGACCATGTCTCTAAATTAGATGATACAACACCCACTCGCCAGATAACCCTTTGAGATTTTACAAAACTCGAGTCTAGCAATTTATACTTTGACTACTCACGGGCGTTGTTAAGTCTTTCTCGCTGTAGGGGCAATTCAAAGCTGAATATTTTTCATTTATTGAAAAATTAAAACAAGAACAATAAAATATCTAAAATCAGGTGAATTTTATGAACTGGTGATATAATTTTGAATTTCATTGGTAGATTGTAACTATTAGAATCTCAAAAGGGTTAAAATTGGATCAGACCAGCAAACCAATTAAAGAGAAAGTAGAAGTCATAAAAATATATTCGTACTATAATAAACTAAGTCTGTGTAAGACATTAGCAGAAGGTTAAACTCCACATGAGAAAAAACTGATAAAGACATCAAAAATATAAAAAAATCATCCAACCAACTATAGGAATAATGTTGTCAACCTTCTGGTACTTCACCCAGTTCTTACTGATCCATTTTTTAATTGAAAAGAATTACAACATTCATAAAGATGTGATGCACCTATAAAACTTCTTCAAACTACAGATAATCTAGGATACTGGCAAAGCCTCGCCCGTTTAAAAAAATTACTTTGAGACACAAGTGAACTGATTCAGAATTTTTGCAAATGACTTGCAAAAATACGATCTTATAACTGGTAAACATTGAAGATTATCTGAGTTTAATATTATTAGAATTTTAAGTCCTTACATCAATGGTAGCATGGGACTTATGTCTTCTAAATAAGAGTTGTTCAAGGGACATTTCCTCATTCAAATAATTATTCCATGTTTGACAACGTTGTGCATAGTTGAATATCTTTTAAATGTTAAATATAAAGGAATATATTAGCGATGAAATAGGTACAATAAGATGGTTTTTGGAAGGGATAATTTACGTTAGGTGACAAGTCTTGTTGCTAGTTAAAGACTAAACGTGGTATAATTAAACACATCAGGAACTTGAATATATTGGAACACGCACTGCATGTCCTAAAATATGGTACGAGGAATGAAGACGCAGAATTAGATAAGATATTCCTTCACCGGGTAAAGAAGTGAAGAGATGATCGACAAACGACAACTGGGGTGTTTAATGGGAGGGGAAATGGCTCGACGCATTAGAACGCAAAAGGAGTGAAAGGCTGTGAAAAAAAATAATGTTGCACTTTTTAACCCGTGATGGACCTGGGAGTGGGAATTTCTTACATATCACCATGATCAGCAAAGCTGTGCTAGTCAGTGCCACCCATACTAGGTTGGATTGCCGTGAGCGATCAGACAAAAATCTCCCACCATCACTAATCTGCATAAGCCATCGTGGTGATGAAAATTGGTGAAATCCCAGACATTAATTGACATGTCTGTGGCCTTTGTTGTGGAGTGGACTAGAAATGGCTGCATTTGTTGTTGTTGTTGTTGTTGTTGCACCTCGGAGAAGCGTGGGCTGTAGAAACCTCATTGGAAAATACCCATGTATCGCCAGTGACAACATGGCTCGAAGATGAAGACTTTGAGAATTTATCTGATAAAGTTTGCAGGAATGATATTTGGAGAAATACTAACAGTGGGCAAGTCTTGTTGACGAGTAACACACAAGAGGTTGATTGACAAGAGTAGACATAAAAGATAGAATCTCGGATCCCTTAAATCCATAAAAAATATGTTGAAGTATAAAATAGTTACATAGAATAAACATAGGTACCCCAATTGAAACATCATGGGAAATCAGGTAGAAATTATATAAATAAAATGAAAAAGGAGAAAATATAATTAGAAAATAACGAAAAGAATAAGGAACTTGATACTTAGCAACAAAAAGTCTTACGCAGCCACAAAATGGAGGACTGAAGGTAACCGGAAGTTTTGAACAAAAAAATCGAGTAATTTGAAGCAAATAGAAATTGCAAAGTAAAAAGTCTAAAATATACTGTACAGTATACAGTAAAACACATAGTAACAAAACAAGAAAGCCCTCAATGAAAATTTTTTACAAAAACTGAATCCCTACAAATACAAGAGGAAATGGACAGCATCTACACTCCAAAGCAAAATCTGTACTAAGTAGAGTAGCAAAAATTTACTGGACAGCAAGTATAATATTAAAGCAAGGATGAATGAAATGTAAAATGAATAAATGACATTACGCTGAAAAAGCAGGTGGTGGTAAAATTCAGCATTAGCAGCACAGAAAACAAGAACATGGGTCAGTTGGACAAAAGAATGATTGAGGAGAGTGGTAGCGCAGGTGGTTGGGCCTCAATGCTGGGTTCCTTTTCTTTCATAACTAGAGCAGGTTGTGGAATTGGGAAACTGTTGCAAAAGAAGTAATGACTTATGATTAATGTGTTTACATGAACAAAAGCATTTGATTAAAAATTAGACTTTTCACCAATATATAAATGCGAAGCATCTAAAATAAAAATCTTTGGCATAAGTTGTTTTGGTTGAAGAAGTCTTTTCACAGTGATAATTGTAATAAGTAGTTAAGTAGAAGTTATTATCTACTCACCTGTCCGTTTGATCTCGCTTTTCCTACAGGGTGAAAGGCAAGATTATATAGAAATGAGACTTTGCACTATTAGGAAAAACCTAGTTTACTTTTAGCATTTGCAATTTGTTCTGACAAGATGTCAAACCTTTGTCTTTTACCGAGGATATTCACTTGGAACCTTCTAAGAGAACTTTAGATTAAATTCTCTTTTCCACCTGGAAATGACTGATTTTCTGGTTGTGCTTTTGTTCATGATAAGGATCATTGCCCTAACCTTCTTATAACCAAGAATAAATAAAGCAAGAGGATAACAAGGCTCAGAGCCAGAATTGGGGGTTTATTTCAAAACGTTCCAACTCCACAAAAGTCTCAGGGGGGAATCCAGCGTCACCCATCTACAATTATTAGTAACAAAGCCTGAAAGATAACAATGCTCTACATTACTGAATCTCCATCATGATAAGGAGATTCAACCCAACCCCTTTTTTGGGGATGTTTTAAATTCCAAGATGATTTAAAAGGGCTGATAAAAACAATAACTCCATAAAGAAATGGGTAAACAAGAAGAGGAGAATGTGATCATACCCCTACACCTCAGTCATTAGATTCGAGCTCCTTTGAATAACTATATCTGACCAGACCAGGATGTTGGAGTGTACAAGTGTACGCTGATAATGATCAGTAGAGAAGTGACCAAGGGAGAAAGAATAATTGTCCCAACCATAATGATGAAAGTCTACCTATGCACCTTAAGCTAGATGCCATTTATGTCTAAAGCAGCTCAGCTATCTACATCATGTGATGGCTAGCCACCAAAGATCTTGCACAAGAGTCCAAGATTTAAGGGCAATACACCTAAAAACGGCAGCTGGTTTTCCCAATAAAAGATCTCCAACCTTCAATAAACAAGCAACTATATTTTCAGCAATTTTATACACACACAATTTTGCACACACATTTGGCTCCCATGTATATCAGGGCCATTCTCTTTACACGACAAAGCTCTCTTAGGTAACTCACATATCAAAAGGGAAAGATTTGGAGTCACCTTCTACCCTTGCTTCTTGAAGCTTAAAGATAGACGTGACACTTGAGCCTAAGCAGCTGGGATCAGTTCAGGTAGCATCATAAGGTTTGTAATAGGAAAGACACAGTCTATTCATAATTTTCTAATAGGATTTACCAAAGATATAGGACATGATTCTTTTTCAGAGGTTTAAGAACCTAAAGAGGGAATTATTAGAGTTGAGCTACATCGTCCAACCCTGGGGACTGTGAGGTCACTCAGCACCCTGTGAAGAGGAGGAAAAAGTAATTTTCTGTTTCTGCCTGCTTCTGCAGTCTCTCACTCAGCTCTTCATAATTCCAGTGCAGACCTAAATAGTCACCACGGCAGGAACAGGAGCTACAGTATAACAGCAGCAGGATGATCGAAGGACGCAACAAGAAGCCGGTGCTTTCACAGCAACATCAGGCAACTACTTCCCATCATTTACCCACGGCAGCCCGTGAAACCAACCAAACTATTGTATAAGAGAAAATTCTAAAATTAATGTGTGTGACAGTTCAAAGCCAAAAAAATATACCATGTCTCAAAAATGGTACAGAGAAGCGCGAGAGTAAATAGACAGATGAAAGGGTACCCATCCATACTTAATCATCTACTTCCACCTATAATTACTTTATAAGTTTCAGCAATTAGACCAGATTGTGTGAAGGAATACTCCGAGTGAAGGAATACTCCATATGGAAGAAGGTTTGTTTACTTGCCAAAACAAACACACGTGGCATAAAGTACAATTTAAAATGGATATCATGCCAAGGAATAATACATAATATTAAGAAGAAAATCATGTTAATCTCTAATGTACACACTACTTAATATATTTTCTATATGTTAAACTTACGATTGTTTAGACATCTAAAGAAAACTAACTAAAAATTAATGTCAAAAAGAGAAATGCTGAGGGTGAATGAAAGCTAAAAAGATAGAGCAATGAAAGCAAGTAGGGATGGTTAAGAAAATGAAAGTACGTAGTTTACTTATTTAAGCACCATGATTGTGATAAAAAAAAATAGATGACAGTTGAAGTATGGAAGACTGAATGCTCTACGCTATAAACTGAAGAGATGAGGAGACAAAAGTTGAAATGCTTGAAGTCAATTTTCATAAAAGGAAGTAAACTGCTGATGTTGAATTTGAAAAAAAGGGTACATTTGGAGTAAGAGGGACAAATAGCATTTTTTATATTTTAATACTGTTTGGTCATAAAAAACAGTAGGATGTATAAACTATCACTTACAGGCATTAAGTAAGAAATGAGGGAGACCAAAAACTGCTAACAAGATGAAGTAGAAAAAGGATTGACACAGTGGCCTTGAGGTTCAGGAAGTGAGAGAGAGCATGCAAACACAGGAGAGCGCATGCGAGTGTCAGGCAGAGATGACGCACTGCTCACGAGTCTTCCGCGTGGGTGTAGGAAGCAGTGAATGTTATGGAAGTTTAATACACGGGAAGGTTACCCTAACGCATCAACATATTAATATAACAATTAATTATTTTATTACGTTCTTTGGAATTGATATCTTATAAGAATGAAGTTGTTGATAAAAAATGTATACAATAAGGGCACACGCCGACAGCATCTTTCAATGATGGTAAACATCTCTAAACTTCTCATGACGCATTCCCTAACCACAATGCTTCTGATAACCGTTCAATCTGCGCGAGACGTAGTGGAACGTCACTGACAAGTCTACAATGCATTAAACCAACAGGACTTGGTTCACTGAAACTCAGTCCATTTTATGACTTAGGAAAGGAATCAGAAACCTGAAAGTCTGTCTTCAAACCTTTAAATCCTTTCATCTAAGGCTCAAAGTTCATCATTAACCTGGAGACTAAGGTTTAAGTTTAACATGAGGTAAATTCTCCTTGCTCTTTCTTGTCTAACTTAATGAAACAAAAAGGCCTACCTTTTAGAGGCTTCTTATATAAAAGGCGACTCACGTTCGGCTGCAGTTTCTAGCGAGGCGTGTAGAGCTATGGGAGGGGGGGAAAACTCGACAGCTAATAAGCTTGATGCTAAGTGGATTTTGCTCTGAGAGGAAACAGACACATGGTAGGAACCTTCAAAATAAGAGCATTTAGATCCAAGTTAAATAATCTACGGAAATTAAACCTATAATTTTTTTCTTTGAGGGTTTATCCTAGCATTTTCATTCTTTAAAATTTGCAACATAAATGACAAAAAGAGATTTAAATTTTATATTAAAAGCCCAGTAGAACAAAATGATGGATAGGATGAAGTTGGATGTTTACAAATTATCACTAGTTAGTTAATCAAGTCATCAGAGTTAAGATACCCAACTCTCTTACAGACGGCTAAAATTATCTCATAATAATTATTAAACAATTAAAAGCAGATTCAATTATTGAATAGCTCTTAAAATAATAAACATTTATTCTTATATGAAGTTTGGAGATTCTAAATTTAGGGCTGACAACCGCTCTGCAGTATGAGGGGATCTTCATCCAATGTTGTGGGTGCAACAAAAGAGACCAATTAAAAATTATTTAACTATATCTTTAAAATGGTCTATCTAAACTTATCAAATTTCTTATTCTATTAAGTATGCCATTTATTGAAGCTAACAGGTGTTAAGTGATGCTATATAATAGCTGAAAGGAATAAGTACCCTTTTATGTGGGTATAGTAATCAAGGCTGTATTATCACCATTTCTGTGTCCATCTCATATCAAGTGGGCAATGGACCAACATATTTCCTCAGCATTTACTCATACTATCTGCCAAGCACAAACCAAATTTCTTGTACAAGAAGACTGTTGGAAGCCTTGTTCTTGAAATTTATTGGTATGGCAGAGGGACGTGAGGAAATTATTCAGCAGACGTGCAAGCGGGGGAAACCGACGCGGTTGCACGAACATCTGGACAGGCAGGTAGAAGAATGGAAGTAAGAATGGATGTGAAGCAAAAGGTTAAAAACTGATTGCAAATATGGAGTGAGGTGCTAACCACTTTTGGAATAAACTCAAACAATCTTTCTTTTATAGTTGAAAGATGATTAACAAGATAAAAAAAATCTTTAAAGAATTAGAAAATATATTCAATATGAAAATCAGAAGTATAAAGAAAAACAAAAGGTATGTCTAACAACGTCATTTCCATCCTTCTCAAAGGGCATACAGTACGTGCATGTGGTGTCCTGATTGAAGCGTTGTTGGCTTCATTACTTAGTCAAGTCAAACAATTAATTTGTGAATGGTTTTTAACATAATACACTTAATACTTAATTTGTGACTTAAAATGAACAAATACTTTAAAATATTTCCTGCATAAATCAAAACAAGGATTACAATGACGGAAAAACAAGATTCACGGCTAGAACAGTTACGGACTACATATGTAGTTATTCACAAGTTTTGTTGTGTTGTGTGTATGCACTACAGTTATTTTGAATCTCAACAATCTTTACGTTAGACTGAATCCCCTAAAAAGGTAGTTAGTGAATCCAAGCATTATAACAATGTAAGATAAATTCAACATGATCAAGAGATATGAAGAGGGGGGAAAAAGTGACATCCATTGCAAGTATTTTAGGACAACAGTACCTACCATTATCCATGTCAAAGACTGCACTGCTCAATATGTTACATAAAAGGACTTGTCTAATACTTGTATCATCAATGCCAAGAGGTGTAATTTACGTTGAATTGAAGCTTATTATCCCTATGAATTTTAAGACATACACATAGCAAACACACGAACGGATTCCTAAGAGACAAACGAGAAGGACAAGTCTTTATTTGAAGACTTACGGGAAACATATTCAAATGCATACGTGATTATGAGAATATCACTGCATAAAAGATTGGAAAATGATGAAATAAGGAGAATGGCAGGCATTAGTGAAGATTACAGAAGGGGCAACAGTGTTACGACTAAGATGGCGTTGGCATGAGTTGATGACGAATGATGGGGAGTGAGGAGGGCATGGGAGGAACCTGTTAGGGGGAGAAGATCAAGAGGGAGGGAGGGAATTAGATAGTGAGATAAGGTAAAGGTTGATATGAAGAGATGTTTGGTGGAAGAGGGTGCCTTTGATAGAAGGCATTGGAGAGGGTCCATCTGGCAACTGATCCCTTAATGTAGGGATAACGGTGAGAAAAAAGATACATAATATAATATCCAAGTAGTGTTGTAGCTTGTGCAATATATTGAAGAATTTGGTATTCCTTAGTGATGATCTTGAGAGGGAGTTGGAAGTTGAATGGGGCCCATTGATTAACGAAGACTCGGAGTTGAAAGAACAACTGAATACTGAATAGTTTCCAGAACCAAGGAGCTTCAAACTCAAACATTAGCAGTGTGCTTTTCAATACTTATTATAGTGTTTAGCAATATCTTTGTCCCAGGATCATATACCCAACCATTTTGCATAAATTTCCAATAGTGATGAAGATTTATTCCTTCCACATAGGACATTTACGACGAAAGGAGGAAAAACACAGTTCCTTTTAAGTTGAAAAATAAGAAGCTAGAACCATCAACTCATCCTAATGCTGAAGAACCACGGCCATCAATGGCAGGTCTCTTATAGTAGCCACGTCATCACGAACAACAGCATTGTTGTCCTCCTCCTGCAACTACTGTAGTTCATCACTTCCAACTACACCCTTTTCATAACCAGGAAGCAAGAGATGTCAAGTTTAGGGTAAAGTGCCTATTGTTAATAATAATGTAGTAATTCTTTTAATATTCTACCTGGTTTTCATAAAATGATAACAGGTTTAAAGTGCTTAGTGAGATACTACCGCTAGAGAGTTAGGGGATCCTTTGACTGGCCAGACAGTACCATATTGGATCCTTCTCTCTGGTTACGGTTCTTTCCCTTTGCCTACACAGACACCGAATAGTCTGGCCTATTCTTTACAGATTCTCCTCTGTCCTCATACACCTGACAACACTGAGATTACTAAACAATTCTTCTTCACCCAAGGGGTTAACTATGGCAATGTAATTGTTCAGTGGCTACTTTCCTCTTGGTAAGGGTAGAAGAGACTCTTTAGCTATGGTAAGCAGCTCTTCTAGGAGAAGGACACTCCAAAATCAAACCATTGTTCTCTAGTCTTGGGTAGTGCTATAGCCTCTGTACCATGGCCTTCCACTGTCTTGGGTTAGAGTTCTCTTGCTTGAGGGTACACTCAGGCACACTATTATATCTAGTTTCTCTTTCTCTTGTTTTGTTGAAGTTTTTATTGTTTATATAGGAAATATTTATTTAAATGTTGTTACTATTCTTAAAATATTTTATTTTTCCTTGTTTCCTTTCCTCACTGAGCTATTTTCCCTGTTGGGGCCCCTGGGCTTATAGCATCCTGCTTTTCCAGCTAGGGTTGTAGCTTAGCATTTAATAATAATAATAATAATAATAATATAGGGAACATATCTCACTTTTATAAGGGACTTTTCCAACCTATTTTGAAAGCGACTTACAGGGAGTCTTGTGGAACTAATTAACAATATCGGGCAGGATATTATGGTACAATGCTTGAAAAATACAATAATAATTTGCATTGCTACTCAATTTTCTTTCTTGTTCAATAAATGGGATGAGATTAAGTAACAACACTGGCAACCACTTGCTGTAGAGGCAAAGTTTGTCCCCTGACTTCCTAAAAGTGATCACTCTAAGCAAAAACTCAAGATGAATCATCTATTGAAGAAGAGAATACAGTATGTAGAGGACTACTCTACCAACAACATATAAATCAAAAGATGAACCCCTTGATTTATTCTGATAGGAAAGCCAGACAAAATCTTGACTAGATCTGCTTTTGATCCTGAGTGTAAGTTGAAGCAAAAGCGTGTGATAAATTTTCAAGAGTTGACAGAAAGCATGAAATACAAAAGTTCCTAAAAGATATACAGCTAACCAGAAAACATGCAGAACACAGAACACTCGTTAACCATGTTCTTCAGTTAAGAATAAAGTACCATATAAGAAGAATAAAATGGTCATTTCCGGAAAGTTAATGATAAACTACTATGATAATCTATTGAAGGATTAAAGGTAAAAATCAACCATATACTGTACTGAAAGTTTAAATATAAAACTTAATATTTACTGAAAGACAAAGTGTAATAACTAGCCATTTCCAGAAAGCATAAATGTACAGTAATAACTAATTTACTGAAAGTTTAAACAAAAACTAACCATTTACTCCAAGTCTAAAGGTAAAGACTGGCCTTTTAACTGAAAATGAAAAAGTAGAAACTAGTTTTTCCTAAAAACGTATATTCAAAGTAACAATATATAAGTTCCAAGTTCTATAAATTGAAGTTTAATATCTAGCCATTTACAGAAAGTGTAAATGTAAAACCGATTATTTTATTTTAGCGTGGATATAAAGGAACCATCTACAAGAGAAAATGTAAAATCTGGTATTCTATTAAGCAAAATTTTGAAAATCATTAAGGAAACTGACGTAGTTTTCATTCGTTATAAAAAAGGATTGTTCTGAAGAAGCAGGAGCTACTGCACATACAGACATAGAGCAGGATAGAGTTTAAAGCACAACAAATTATGGTACTGCAAAGTACTCCATCCATATACCAAAGGCACTTCCCCCAATTTTGGGGGGTAGCCGACATCAACAAGAACAAAACAAAAAAGGGGACCTCTACTCTCTATGTTCCTCCAGCCTAACCAGGGACTCAGCCGAGTTCAGCTGGTACTGCTAGGGTGCCACAGCCCAACCTCCCACATTTCCACCACAGATGAAGCTTCATACTGCTGAGTCCCCTACTGCTGCTACCTCCGCAGTCATCTAAGGCATCGGAGGAAGCAGCAGGGCCTACCGGAACTGCGTCACAATCGCTCGCCATTCATTCTTATTTCTAGCACGCTCTCTTGCCTCTTACATCTATCCTCCTATCACCCAGAGCTTTCTTCACACCATCCATCCACCCAAACCTTGGCCTTCCTCTTGTACTTCTCCCATCAACTCTTGCATTCATCACCTTCTTTAGCAGACAGCCATTCTCCATTCTCTCAACATGGCCAAACCACCTCAACACATTCATATCCACTCTAGCCGCTAACTCATTTCTCACACCCGTTCTCACCTTCACCACCTCGTTCCTGACCCTATCTACTCGAGATACACCAGTCATACTCCTCAGACACTTCATCTCAAACACATTCAATTTCTGTCTCTCCATCACTTTCATTCCCCACAACTCCGATCCATACATCACAGTTGGTACAATCACTTTCTCATATAGAACTCTCTTTACATTCATGCCCAGCCCTCTATTTTTTACTACTCCCTTAACTGCCCCCAACACTTTGCAACCCTCATTCACTCTCTGACGTACATCTGCTTCCACTCCACCATTTGCTGCAACAACAGACCCCAAGTACTTAAACTGATCCACCTCCTCAAGTAACTCTCCATTCAACATGACATTCAACCTTGCACCACCTTCCCTTCTCGTACATCTCATAACCTTACTCTTACCCACATTAACTCTCAACTTCCTTCTCTCACACACCCTTCCAAATTCTGTCACTAGTCGGTCAAGCTTCTCTTCTGTGTCTGCTACCAGTACAGTATCATCCGCAAACAACAACTGATTTACTTCCCATTCATGATCATTCTCGTCTACCAGTTTTAATCCTCGCCCAAGCACTCGAGCGTTCACCTCTCTCACCACTCCATCAACATACAAGTTAAACAACCACGGCGACATCACACATCCCTGTCTCAGCCCCACTCTCACCGGAAACCAATCGCTCACTTCATTTCCTATTCTAACACATGCTTTACTACCTTTGTAGAAACTTTTCACTGCTTGCAACAACCTTCCACCAACTCCATATAACCTCATCACATTCCACATTGCTTCCCTATCAACTCTATCATATGCTTTCTCCAGATCCATAAACGCAACATACACCTCCTTACCTTTTGCTAAATATTTCTCGCATATCTGCCTAACTGTAAAAATCTGATTCATACAACCCCTACCTCTTCTAAAACCTCCCTGTACTTCCCAGATTGCATTCTCTGTTTTATCCTTAATCCTATTAATCAGTACTCTACCATACACTTTTCCAACTACACTCAACAAGCTAATACCTCTTGAATTACAACACTAATGCACATCTCCCTTACCCTTATATAGTGGTACAATACATGCACAGACCCAATCTACTGGTACCATTGACAACACAAAACACACATTAAACAATCTCACCAACCATTCAATTACAGTCACACCCCCTTCCTTCAACATCTCAGCTTTCACACCATCCATACCAGATGCTTTTCCTACTCTCGTTTCATCTAGTGCTCTCCTCACTTCCTCTATTGTAATCTCTCTCTCATTCTCATCTCCCATCACTGGCACCTCAACACCTGGAACAGCAATTATCTCTGCCTCCCTATCATCCTCAACATTCAGCAAACTTTCAAAATATTCCGCCCACCTTTTCCTTGCCTCCTCTCCTTTTAACAACCTTCCATTTCCATCTTTCACTGTCTCTTCAATTCTTGTGCCGGCCTTTCTTACTCTCTTCACTTCTTTCCAAAACTTCTTCTTATTCTCTTCATATGACTGACCCAGTCCCTGACCCCACCTAAGATCAGCTGCCCTCTTTGCCTCACGTACCTTGCGCTTTACTTCCACCTTTTTCTCTCTATATTTTTCATACTTCTCTATACTATTACTCTGCAGCCATTCTTCAAAAGCCCTCTTTTTCTCTTCCACTTTTACCTTCACTCCTTCATTCCACCATTCACTGCCCTTCCTCATGCTGCCTCCAACAACCTTCTTGCCACATACATCACTTGCGATCCCAACAAAATTTTCTTTTGCTAACTTCCACTCCTCCTCTAAATTACCAGTTTCTCTTACTCTCACCTCGTCATATGCCATTTTCAACCTTTCCTGATATTTACTTTTTACCCCAGGTTTTATTAGCTCTTCAACCCTCACTAGCTCCCTTTTACATCCACCTACTCTATTCCCCCACTCTTTTGCTACAACCAATTTTCCTTCCACCAAAAAATGATCAGACATACCGTTAGCCATACCCCTAAACACGTGCACGTCTTTCAATCTTCCAAACATTCTTCTAGTTATCAACACATAATCCATTAATGGCCTTTCTACTACTCTTCCATTTGCCACTCTTACCCATGTATACTTATTTTTATCTTTCTTCTTAAAAAAGCTAGTACTTATTACCATCTCTTGTTCAACACACATATCTACCAGTCTCTCACCACTCTCATTTTCACCTGGTACGCCATACTTTCCAATGACACCTTCTACCTCTCCAGCACCCACTCTAGCATTTAAGTTACCCATAACAACTACTACTTTGCAATAACACGAGTTACAACACTACACCAAGCATGGTTCAACCCATTTTATTACAAAAACTATGAAATACTGTATAAGGTGCAGAAAGGGATAGGAGGATAGATGTGAGAGAGCCAAGAGAGCGTGCTAGAAATAGGAATGAATGGCGAGCGATTGTGACGCAGTTCCGGTAGGCCCTGCTGCTGCCTCCAGTGCCTTAGATGACCGCGGAGGTAGCAGCAGTAGGGGATTCAGCATTATGAAGCTTCATCTGTGGTGGATAATGTGGGAGGGTGGGCTGTGACACCCTAGCAGTACCAGCTGAACTCGGTGAGTCCCTTGTTAGGCTGGGGAACGTAGAAAGTAGAGGTCCCCTTTTTTGTTTTGTTTCTTTGGTTGATGTCGGCTAACCCCCAAAATTGGGGGAAGTGTCATGGTGTGTATATATATATATATATATATATATATATATATATATATATATATATATATATATATATATATATATATATATATATATATATATATATATATATATATATATATATATATATATAATAACATATATGACAACTGACCTTTAGATATCATACACGATGATTAAAAGCCAAAGGTATTATCTTTCTACTGGCAGTACAATCCTAATTCGATGTATGAACATGGGCCTGACAACCGGAAGAAAGACCCGCCAATTACAATTTAAGTGAAAGTTATGAGAAGCTGGACAGCACGGTCAAAAGGCGGTTTAGTATAAGGGTTGTAAACTGAGAGGGATGTTTCATGGTCTCAAATAAAACAGGGATTGTTGGAAGCCTCTGGTAGTCTTAAATCTTTTAGAAAACTGAGGGGAAAAGTTATGAGATTTTATTACTTCTCTTGTAGTTTATTTACTTCCATACTTCCTTAGCTCAATGGGCTATTTTTCCCTGTTGGAGCCCTTGGTCTTATAGCATTTTGCTTTTCAAACCAGGGTTGAAGTTAGCTAGTAATAATAACAACTACAGGGGCACTCAGTAGAGCGCAGATCTCCGCTGTTGCAGCTTATTTCTCGACCTCTTGCTTGACCGCGACCCTGACCTCCCAGAATTTAATCATTTCCAGCTTTTTACATAAAAGTTAATCCCTGCAATTTTCATTACTCTACAATTAAAATTGTAACTAGGAAGCTTTTCACAATCAAACACACACACACAAACAGGGGATAAAACATAACATCCTTCCAACTTCATTAGTGGAGGTAAAAATAAAGGAAATGCAAGAAAATGCTGAGGGCCCAACAAATCTTAACAAATGAAGGATCAGAAAAGCTTATAAAATAAGAAGTCAAAGAAACAAACCAAAAATTGGACATAGAAAAGAAAAAAATTGCAAGACATACTAAGAAAAAAAAATTGCATCATTCATAGTAAATGAAATAAGGTATCTTGAAAATTTTCTTCCCACCCTTCTGTCCGAAGAAATAAAAACAATTATGAACTGTATGGAGATTCTATATATAGTGTCTTCAATTTTAGATGACGTTCCCAAGTATTGGTTTGACCTATGTTACCCAATGTCCAGTATTTTCAAATGGACATTTTTCTACCATGGTAATCATGAAGTCATGAAAAAGCAGGTTTAAAAATGCCACAAACAAAACTTTAAGAATGCTTCAAGGAACTACAGACAGCTACATCAACACCAGTTTGCTTTCATACTAATGTAATGTGTAAATCTACTCTTTGCTGAAATATGTGAACATGCTACTAATCACATTAGATGAAATTCTTTGTAAAGAAATATCCCTTTTAGCTTAAGTGAATTCCATATATCTTTTCATATAACCATCTCGGAAAATCAACGGACATTTATCAGCAACGTAAGATATTTGGGGCCGAAGATTTTACGTATACTGACATGAAATTTCCACGGACCTAACCTTCCATTTCATAGCGATATTAATTTAAATACTGTCTGATATTTCCTGCATTTACCGTACAGAAATTACGTATTTCAATAATCATAATTTGATTCTTTCATTAATTTCAAAGTAAAAGAAAAAAAAAAGGTAATGATTAACTATTTTCTATAAATGAATATGAATTTAAAAAACTCACAATGATCGAAGAACTAACAACCTAGGTATTACTAAAGTTACGATTTTTGCCATCCCAAGAGCTGCCCGTCTACCCCATCCCAGCGTACGTGAGATGTGAACAGGCAAATTAAGAGGAAATCCATCATAAAGTTGATGACGGTAGCTTTATCAAGTTTCTCCTTCGATTATCCTATATACAGGACACATATGCAATGGGTTGGGATAATTTACATACGCAAAGCTTAAACATATTTAAACAATAGCAAAGGAAATGGTTTTGAGACATACTGTAAGCCTAATGGAAATACAATACATCTAAAGGAGTCTGCACACTTTAACCAATATATCATTATTTTTCGTAGTAAATAAACGCATAACTTTTCAAATTTCTCCACTGGGCAGATTAATTTCAAGTTACGACACAGCATTTTGTAACCTTGTCATTTCATGAAAACAGTGAATGATGTTAATCTCTACTTGATACTTTACATCAGGTGTGGCGATGGAAATATGCACGTATGACTTCTCAAGGAGCAAAACTAACAAACAGTGACAAATATACACTAACAGGTTGAATAATCTAACGGTCACGCGAACTAACACCAGAAAGAGTCTGAGTAATCTTACGCACCATAATTTGGCTGTTTTCATAACTGGACGTGAATAAGATTCACGTTGGTTAAGGCTAATATCTCACTCCTAAGATGACGGTAAGTGAAACAATGGTATCTTGAAGTCCCTTCCAACAGGGTACTAGAACAACTATCAGCTTCAAGTATTTAGGCAATAAAATAACATAGTACCTCACAAAAGTTCTGAATTCCATTTCTCTCAAAATATTGTACTGAAATTATTTATAGTTATCCTTTACTAGAAACAAATCTCCAACACCTACCTCTAATCATGACATGAAAAGTCTCAATCATGACCGAATGAAAGTTATTAACTTCGTACAGCTCTGAGATACGAAAAAGTCTGAAATGAAAACACTAAGAGCAACGGGAAGTCTTAAAGGAAGATCCAGAACTAATAGCAGCTAAAACTTACTACTGTATTACCATAGAGACAGCCTTACAGATAAGGAAATGAAAATATTAAAACAATAACACTCACCATTGAAGATATAAACTACATCCTTACAATGGCCTTATTGTTGGAAGTTACCACCCTTTTCGCTATCTTATTAAGTGATAATTGCCATCGTTTTTATATTCTTTTGGTACATCTTGATGTAGTGAACGGTAGGCTCGTTAATGCTACAATGACACTATGTCCACATAGCTTGTCCCTTCCTTAAGCATGACAAGGACTTTCATCTTTTCTGTTATAGTAAGCATCTCCCCTCAGACAACTGGGTTTAAGGGCAAATTCTCCCAACACCTAGCCAAGAGAAAGAGTGCTGGACCCATTTCTTTCCAGCCAGCCTAGCTACCAGGGTGGTCATGCAAGCCATCCGGGAAAGTTGTACGGGGCAGGGGCACTTGGCTGCAGTCACAGACCCCATAAGGCAGGGACCCACCGATAAAGTGAGATAATGTCCATTGAGTACTACTGTACTTCTTAAAGCTGTCCTTCCTTCCAAAAAGGAGGTCCTATTGGATTCAGTCTTTTCAGTACCAAAGAGGAAGAAACCTTGTTAGCAGCCTTAATTGGTTTTTTTTGGGGCTCAAGCTGTAATGAGATCATAAATGGAATCACCACTGACATTACTAGTATATCCACTGTAAACAAAGGGGCAATGTAGACTTAGCTACAGACTGCACGCACACACACACGCACAAAAAAAAAAAAAAAGAGGACACTGAAATTCTACATCCAAGACATGGAAGGCAGATAGGATGGCTACACGACTTCCAGCGCATTTTGAAGAGTGGCGTTCGCTGGGAGAACCCACATTTTACCTATCCCTTAAAAACTTGGATGCATATTCAAGCTCTCCCCACTCCTGAAGTGAAGTGTGCTACCCGGGGACCAAGCCAGAGGAATATACCTAAGAGCTTCAACGACTGCCAAGGATGACAAAGATTAATTAACTTTCATTTTGTACATCAAAGTAAAATCCAGCCACTGAACGGGTCATGAACTGCACTCGGTAGGTGGGGATGGCAGAAAAGTCCAGCCACCTACAAGAAGTACAGAGAGAGTGCTAGCAAGAACACAAGTTGCAGAATCCACCCTTTCACTCACATCTACTAAGTTCTTGTTTCACATCCATATTCAAATTAAACCACTAACCATTCACTCTGTAAAAATTAGAAATACAGTGATCCCTTAACATCTCGCAGTTTGCTTATCGTTCCCTCGGCATACAGTGGATTTATAAATATATTAATTGCAAATCTGTATTGCAGACTCCTCTTTATATAGTTGGTTTCTGAGAGTAGCTAGTTATTATATTTTCCGTATTTTAATCACGTTTTATAGCAGTCATTTTTGCGGTTAAAAATTAATTCAGTCAATTACAGTAATGCAGCATATACCCATGTACTTTATCTCAACTTCTAGTTCAATAAGTTAAAAAAAGGAAAAGAGAATGAATGGTATAAGCATCGTTAGTAACACATACGGCTGTAAATGAACGAGCAAAAATCAGCGGTTTTGTTATGAACAACCGATTTGGATAACAACAGCAGCAGTTTTTCTAGCATTTCAGCTTTTGTTTAATAGTAAACAATTACCGAAATTGTTACAAATGACGTTAAATAGATTAAGACTAATACAGTATATTATATTAACAGTACACCTTTCTCAATTAACGAAAAGATAAACTAAATTGCACAGAAACTTCTAAATGAATTGGACGAAAAAATTAATTATTTCCTAAGCTTTTGAATCAAGGATTGTAAAGGTAAAGGTAAAGACTAAAATATTATCGTGTATCAGCGATAGCAATGAAACGCCCCTAAAGTTCTATGTGTCATTAAAATTGACAGTAAATAAAACAATAATATTTTTACTAAAAACTACACATTTTTAAAAATAAAATAAAAATGATAGTCCAAATAATAAAAAAAAGAAAAAAAAGGGGGCTAGCCTTAATCAGTTGATTTGGAAAGCGTAGATGGTAGCATCAAAATGATTATAAACTCAAAACAATGGCAAACATATACTGTATTCGCTGTTTTCAACTCATAATACAATACTAATATGTTAATGTTACAATTATTATTATTGAGCTATTGAATTCCTGTTCATTTTAAGTGTAGTTTTACTTTTTTGCCACAGTAAATGAACGTACTGTATAGTTTGGTAAATGGCGTAGCCTCGCCATGCAGTTATTACATAAATGAATGTTCAGCAAATTTTGGTTTAAAAGGTGTTTTAAGAGCGTATAACGGGTTTATAAGATGTGAAACGTTAAAACGTCCCTATAACAGATGGCGACTACAGAGTAACGACAGAATTGCCAATGGCACATCCCTTCTTCACTTGCTCAATTGTGTACGAGTTTCAAGTACAACTTGAATTTCTGAAGAAATAAAAAATATGAGAAATATATACTGTAGATTTCTTTATTCAACTCGGCGATTTTTCAGACATCGTGGAGCGGAAACCAGAGACAGCCGAGTAATTACCGTACACACATACTTGAATCTAACAATTAAAGATTCATTCTGTAAGAAAGGAATATAGATTAACCCTTTTACCCCCACCATAAGGTTAAATTTCAAGCACATTTTGCTATATATTTTTTTTAAATTGCTCTAACAGGCTTAATTTTTGTCCTAGAGAGGTTAGGTTGGTCTCATTCTTTTGGAAAATGCCTGACGTTTCTCATAAAATTGTCAGAAATATGTAAAAACATGTCATTAACAGTGATTTGCAAGAACGTACCGGTACGTCCTTAAGGGGTAAAAGGGTTAAAGCCTATGGATGGGAGATAACAGTACATACTCATAACGTCCGAAGGAGTGCAGAATCTTCAGAGAAAAGTAAGAGGGGCTACTTGCATGTGCCCGTCATTAACTACCTCGTTAACTAGTTTAACGGCCATTCCCTATTTGACAGGATGGAAGGTTTGCATAAGCGTAGGAACAGATTAATTAAATGAATTTGGTCATAACACTTAACATCTCGGCTGTTTTAGTAGCAGATTTGTTTTCGTTAATATCCACATGTGTAGGGACCAAACAAACTTGAACATTTACATGATCTTTCCGTGATATAAACTTTGTGCTTTCTTACTAGTTTTTAAATGGTATGCAAAATTTTAATTGTTTTACTATATAAGTTAATTAATATTTTTCTTTTATCTTGAATTAATTATTAGTTACTAATCATACTCCCATTTGAAAGACTAACATTTCTAGTCACTGAAAATTAAAACTTTCTCTGATGGAATATTACATGACACTGCAGAATCAATTGCACATAGGATTGCTGTGTTAACATTAAATTGTTAATTAAGAGAATTAAATGTTCTTCTATGACACATAGTAGTACATACAACATTTGTTGATTTGCAGCCATCAGTAAAAAGTCTATAGACTGGACATTTATGTCTTGCATGTTGTATGTGCTGTATGATTTTCTTATAATGTAGTTCTTAGATAAGAAATATATATATAAATACTAATGTAACTGGCAGTTTAAACTTGTCTTAAGTAATCAGTAAAAGCTAACGAGAGAAGTGAAAGATTTCCTTTTTAATATCATAAATCAACATTAACAAAACCTAGGGGCATCTGAAATATTTTCTAAAATTAGTTCTTTTCCTGTGTTATACTTTTCATGATGGGAATATAGTGATAGTGAAAGGAATTGATTCACAGAGGATAGAATAACTAATTTGCTTAAAAGACCTAAGGAGGAGATTGTACGGGATTCCAGTCAACGACTTTCTTAGATCCAGGACCACAACACCTAGCACAAACAAACCCCCATCCCCAGCTCATCAAAGAATTTCTTTCCAAAACTAATCAGTTTCAACAATAAATGCTTTCCTCAAATATATAAATGGACACAGACAGAAACACTACCAAACGAAATGTAACTCCTCTAAAATTCAGTGCTATTCCTAATTCCTAAAGTGTGTGAACCAGTGTGTATGTTCTCCCTCGCTTCATTTCGAACTTACGACAAGTTTGTTAGTCGGTCTCTTGCGAGTATTTCCTACCACCTCATTAACCTATAATGGAGAAAAATATGTGAATATAGAAATCTAAAATCTATTTCCCTATATGAATCTAGACTAATGCTCATCCTTTGTATACAGTAGTCTCTATAAAGTGATCTATAAACTTCCAACTCCTTAAATTCTAAGTCAGAGTCAGAGAGAGAGAGAGAGAGAGAGAGAAAGGGACTAACTTAATGACTACAGACTTAATGTTAATAATTTCTGACAATAAAAATACCTCCAGTGTGCTAAATCATCTATTTATTGAGTAGCCACAATACAAAAAAATATAGTAGTAGTGTGGTGATGTTCCTACCCAGCCTATTGCCTTCTTCAAACTTGGGTTAAATTCGCGTACCGTGGAACCCTATACACTAAGTTCCATGCGTGTGGCGGAGGAGGAGGAGGAGGGGGGAAGACGCTGGCAGGTGGTTGGCTCAGGAGCTTGTGTCAGATGAATTCTGGTGAAGAAAAGTCACGACCTTAGGCAACAACTAAGAGACTCTTAAGTCTTGTGATTATGAAAATAATTCTTAAAAAGATAAAATAACCAGCTCACAAAATCTAAGGGAGCGAGTTTGTCTACTCCTTAGTTGTCAAGCTGGTACAAACCACCAATTTGAAATGCCAATGTGGAATTTTGTTCTATGCTTTACTTTTAAACGACCGTGGCCTACCTCTATATAGCCACTTCAACGGAGATGATAGGAAACCCGCAAAGTACGCAAGACGGCTGCTTTTACAGGACTTACAGTTTACCTCTGCATAAAAGCCACAACCAATGACACGGTCACAACACAAAAACTCTCAGTTTTAAAAGACACAGAACAATCAATGTCGTCATAAAAGTTTCTTAAGATAACCAAACATACAACAGTGATCTTAATCTGAAAGGGCAATTACATATCTTAAAATTATCGTCTAAGATATGCTAAGGTGGCAAGGCTAACCTTACACGGTCAATTAAAATACATTTTATATTATGAATAAAATCGTTCTCTCTGCTGAAAATATGCTCAGAGTATTCCCGAATACTGTAATGATTATTATCAACTCTGACAGGATTCTGGATGTCTTAAGAAGAACCTCAAATTCTTAAACAACTCCCACCAAAGTGAAGCATTAGAAACCGTAAATGGGATAAAACGCTCACAAAAATGTACACAGTCAATTAAAGAATAGTAGTCATCGAAATGTTAGTGAAGGAAGGTGCGAAATAGGGCACTAAAACTTATCTAAAACTGGGAGACACATGTAAAGTGAGCACTGGTCATACAACAGTAGTTTCAGAAAAATTACCACTTTATTACTGGGATCCTATCTAAATGTTAGGGACATTTGAGTTCCTAAATAATACATACATACATATACCAAAGGCACTTCCCCCAATTTTGGGGGGTAGCCAACATCAACAAATGAAACAAAAACAAAAAAGGGGACCTCTACTCTCTACGTTCCCCCCAGCCTAACAAGGGACTCAACCGAGTTCAGCTGGTACTGCTAGGGTGCCACAGCCCACCCTCCCCCGTCATTCACCACAGATGAAGCTTCATAATGCTGAATCCCCTACTGCTGCTACCTCCGCGGTCATCTAAGGCATCGGAGGAAGCAGCAGAGCCTACCGGAACTGCGTCACAATCGCTCGCCATCCATTCCTATTTCCTAAATATATAAAAAAAATCTTTTGTCTGATAACAGCTGCTTCATTACAAAGGCACAACGGACTAGTATACGGTACGGTTCAAAACAGAAAACCTTATGCAACTTGATATACTGTATAATGAATATCCTATTCTAAGTTAAATCCTTTAAGATAAAATTTCAAAATATAACCAACTAAAAATATCCCACAAAAAATTTTTCTCAATATACAAAGATGCATTTCATGTATTTTATTTATGAGCAACAGACCGACATTAACGCTCATCAAACAAGTATATATTGTCAGAGGACTATCACCCAGGGTTTGTATCTTAGTGTGCGCATTCCTGCTAAGGGCTAATTTTGCCTGTTTGATGCTTAAAAAAACATAATGAAAAAAAATGAAAGAATTCACATCAACCCAGTGTATTAAAATATACTGGGAGACTTCCAATGGTAAAACAGTAAAGCATTTGCTTATATAGTAGTTTTCACTTAAGCTTTGGTGATTTGTGGGCAGACTTATCTTACACTTACGAACGAGACAACAGATTTAATTGTACTCTGTGTATCATAATTTATGAATGAAAAAATATCAATATGCATTCATTTGCGGGAGAATGTGTTCATTGTTGAATTATTTATGCCAAACATGCACTCTAATAGGTGGTTACTTTAATTATTCAAAATCTACATATATTCCGATAAATAGTAAAATTCTAGCCTACAGCCATCAAAGTTCATTATGTACCAAGTATTTCGTATTAATGCCTAAGGTCAAATATAATCTCGACTACTTGCAAAAGGGGCATCAAAATGTTTAAAAGACCTGCATAAACCTAACTGACATGAGGTTACGAGGAAGAGTACAATACTCCTAATATATCACTTAGGAACTATTTTGCATGTAAGAAAAACACAAGCACTTGTCACCATTGCCATATGAATACGCATTCGTGCAAGGTTTCCCCGAGATAATCAATCACTTGAAAATACTATAACGAACAACAAAAACCTATAAAACCCGTTCTGCATGTTCATCTTTATATCTCTGCCAAATTCAAAGGACCATTATTCTATAGCAGAGAAAAGTCTAACATAGGCAATTCAAATAAGTTATAAAGCTTCCTGAGAGGGGAAGACGGTGTCATAAATGTTCTCTTAACACTACTGGACGATTCCAGAGGAAATCCAATCAAGAGCCAGAATTACATATAAATAAAAATTACAAACATCGACGAGACACATGAATGCTCTAAACACCAAACGACAGATAAAATAACGATAAAAGAAAAATGGTCTTTCTTTGATTCAAAACAATGAGACAAGATTGAATCACTTCAATAATATGAGGTGACAGTTTCTCACTATTCAAGATATACAGGGTATGTTTTTATTAGATTCGGCTAACTTTATCACATTATTATTATCCCTTTTACCCCCAGGGTATTTGGAAATTTCCAACCCTTAACCCCAAGGGGGTTATTTTTTTCCCAGCATATATTTTTTTTTAAATTGCTCTAACAACCTTAATTTTTGTCATAGAGAGGTCAGGTTGGTCTCATTCTCTTGGAAAATGCCTGAATTTTCTCAAAAAAATTATCAAAAATATGAAAAAGAAATTTTTTTATAGCATTTTTTTGCAAGGACGTACCGGTACGTCCATGGGGTAAAGGGATGGCTTTTGTGAAACGTACCAGTGCGTCCTTTGGGGGTAAAAGGGTTATTATTATCATTACTAGCAATGCTATAACCACAGGACTGGGTCCTTCTCACTCGGTAGTCCCTGATAGTACATTACACCCATAGTAGTTTAAATAAACGTTTGATAATCAATGTACAGTACCTATTGGCCAGTGAAGTTGCGGTGTAGGGCACTTGTATAAATGTTAAATTATATATGCAATGAAATCAATTGTGATAAAACTAAACTTTACTTGAACATTGTGCATTGAAATTTGCATGGGTTCTGTGTACTGTATACTAACAAAAGATACTAAACATGGAGATCAAATGCTTCAGACTTATGTGCTAGTGAGGTTAAGAATAAATACGAAGGAAATTGAAATAAAAATATGCAATATAGATTTGAATGTAAGGTGAATTTGGTCTGTGAGATCATTGATATATCATCAAGTCTAACATGTAATATTGCAAGAGATATTCTGGAATGAAAAAGATACAGAAAATAGTTTTGATTAGTAATCCAAATATTGTTTCATTTATTCTTTCTTGCAAACACAACGAAGCAATCGTTTTCTCTTTAAATGTATGTCTGTGATATCAATGTACAACTTTAATACGGAGAGAAATCCTGGCTTCTTACCTCACCCTCTAACATAAAGAAGATTCCAAATAACAGCTATTCATCAAGTATAGCTTGAGGGCAGCAGACTTTTGCTATTAAAAAGTTTAACAAGGACACCAAATTTCATATCTAGATCCAAAAACCCTGAATGCTTAATTCAGTCAGGCTCTAGGCCCAGGACAACGGCGGGTCTGTTCCATAATCACAACACAATACCGCAAGACACAGGAACGCAGGGAAAGGATAAGGAATACACTTGGGAAAGCACAAGGGATTCAAAACACAAGGGAAAGCACAGGGATACCACGCGGGAACCACGTGGGACACACGAGTCGGGGACACAAAAGGTCGCACAGAGAATGGAGAGCGACGGGATGGTATCACGATGCGACCAGAGAACTTACTGAGGAGCGAGACCCAAGCTAACACCCGACCTGGCTCGGGACTAGCCTCAGGGCACGTATCCTTACGACTGGGTTAGTTCTCATAGAAAACGGAAGTAGGGTAAACTACACAAAACTACGGTCGGTTGAGAGGAGATTCCAGGTACCTCCTAAGAAAGTAGTTCGAGGTAAGTCTCTGTGTTGGAACAAATGCAAATTGGAAAGGAAAGTACAACATGGCCAGCAAAAGCGAAGCCAAGGAACACTGCATAAGTTCTTTTGAAACTATGATAGCACTCATCTGCCATTATGAATTTCCCTGTAATTGGGGCTTCTGAAAGAACATTCCAGTCGCAGCACAGATTGGACTGCAATTACGAATCTGGGCTATATGGCTCAACACAGGAGGCCAATCTGGCCGCAGGTGCAACTAGGGGAAACTCCCACAGTTAAAATATGGAATTAAAAGACATTAGAGAGCAAGATGGAAGAAACCATGTGGGAGTGGAGATATAGTTATGCGTACTAAAATTTCTAAAATGGATTATGTGAAACTGCATTGGAAAAATTAAGGTGCCTCACATAAATGAGTTTTATTTTGCTCACATTTCTAAATCGTATGAAAAATTTCATAAATAACGATATATATCACTTAAATCCCGATGAACTAAAGCTAAAACCTCATGCCCAATATTCTATAACAAAACCTGACTATAAAATATGATAACTCAAGTGGCTACAAATTGTTTTAATAGCCATTTTCAACTCAATAGAGGTAACCCACCTGCTAACCCAGTCCAATAATCTAAAACCCCTCCTTAATTGTAGTTTTTTAAATCTTCAAAAATTGTATTCTACTGTATTCTAAAGTCAACCACGTGGTAAACTATAATCATGATGTGGCTACATCATATAATTTTCTGTTACAATTTTTCCAACTTCCGGTACCAACATTATAAAGAAAGTCTCGCATCAAATCCCTGACCACTTCCCTACTTTTATTTACATCGGCAACAGTTGCAGATAAAATTTGATGCATTCCTTGAAGCAATAAGATGACAAACTAAAACTTGAAAAATTTTTCTTTAGTATAAAATTTAAATTTTTATGTAATACGCAACAACGTACGTACTTAGATGAATGCATCAGATTTCATTGCAATTACCGTCTTGCTTGTACAACCTTATGGCTTCAATTTTTCATAATGAATTTGATAGGTTTAATTTTTCTCTTATTTTACAACAACCTTCTTTCAGATAAAATATTTCTATCTCTTCTGTTTCAAAAGCTGGAAGGGATTCTCAGGGAAATATTATCATTACAAACTCACTTTAACATTCCAACAATGTAAATATTTCCTTCACCGAAATATTAACATTGTAAAAATGCCCCAGTCATTCACCGAATCCCTTGCCTGAACGGACACATCCTTTGAACAATGTTCCCTGATACGTCTCGTCAGAATTCTTTTCCACACGAAAGGGTTTGTTCCGAATTCTGGCGAGAGAAAATTGCCTCATCCGACTCTCAACCATTGAGATTTCAAAGATGTGAGATTACATCATCTCTAGAAAGATTGGAGTCCAAAAGGCTCCGTCATTTCTATAGCGACCGAACTCAAAAGAAACCACAGGAAAGTATTTAGTCAAAAAAAAGGAAAAAAAAATACACAAAATGCAAAGACAGAGATCCTTCAATCTAGAATCTTTTAAGCTCATATTCTAAAAAAATGCAATGAGTTTCAACTGATCAGAAAATTGACTTTTTTTATACTACCTCGTAAGTAATACAGTCATTTCCACTATCCTAGAAGCACAAAAAAATAAAAAAAAAATATTTATTTTGATAGTCAATCCACATTTGTAGGACAAAATTAAATTCTAATTATAATTTTTTTATTTCTATACTCACCTGATGTTCATATTCTTCTCCAGAAGCCTTGTTTAAACAACATTTACCTATGAAATTGTAAACTTTAAATTTTCCCAATTTCTTTCATTTCAACCAATAAAAGCCCTTAAATGAATACAGCTCTCTAGCAGTAAGTGGTAAGAAGCCAAGACTGTTGCATCAGGAAGTGAACAACTTCAGGTCAGTCGGAGAGCGTCGAGAACTCGTCCGGGCACCTCGACAGCTAGAATTAGAATGAAGGCTCTGACCGCTTTCAAACCTGTACCACCAGTGATTACTGGCGCCAGTTGCCATAATATCGATAATTCTTAATTGATCGTTACCAGCTATTGCCAGTCTTACCCCTACTTAAGGATGAAGATTTATATTTATGTAGGAACAAATATTTTTTACTTTCGAAGTTGACATTATCTCTCTTGAGATATAGGGGAGAGTGGGCATATTCTGTATATGAACATCAGGTGAGTATAGAAATAAATCTTATCAAAATTCTAATTATTTCTATGAATCTCCCTTAATCATATTGGTGATTCCCACGTACTGTTGGAGGTGGGTCGTGCGAGCAATGCATTGAGGTTAAGGATACAGACCTGGTCTAGATTACTTGTCTAGTTTACTTTGATAAACCATCTAAAATACGGGATTCCATTTTGAAGTACCGTATTTCCCGTGTGATAAGACGCTATAAGTCAAGTTTTAGAAAAAAAATTGAGGATTTAAAACTTCTAGCAGAAATTCATGGTCAGCGACTCTAGCGTGATTATTGTCTGGCACAGTAACTTTTCTTATTTTGGGTGTATTATGAAACGTTCAAGTTAATATTTATTAGCTATATGCTGATTATCCCAATTCCATTACATATTGTTATAAGAAACAACTAGACCAGACATAGTTTCCACCAAAAATACACGTTTACTCAAAGTGCTTGGCGTTCAGTGTTGATTACATGAAAGTAGTGTTGCCAGAGGTTCTCTATAAAATTTTGGTAAAGATGTAAAATTCTAGTAATACGAAGTTCCAAAATTCCTCATATACCCTATAAATTTTCACACAAAATGAGGTTATTGAATATATTCTATAAATTCTTTTAGGTGGAATACTTTCACTACTGTTTATATGATTCTGGGTCTAGTTACTTTTTTGCTAACTTGGTAATACTGCACTCAACTAACAGAAGTTTTTTTCCAAGGACGTATTCAGCAACTGTCTGTTTGTATTATTTCGGAACTCAGACAACAGAGTCATTATCAATAAATTTCTTTATTACAAAATATCAACAAAATATGATAAAATTTGATATACTGTACAGTATACTGAATAAACAACTATGTCATAGTGTCGTCTGCTAAGAGACCACTAGTTGGCATGTTTACTTGTGGAAGGGTGTTACCGAGTCATCAGCTGATTACCAAAATAAACTAATAATATGCTACTGTACTTCATTAAATGAAGTGCAATATAAAAAGGAATGAATATCTGCTATATGAAATTAATTATAGGTTTATATTCTATCTCTCGTGAGTTTGAGTGCTTGTATGTCAATAGAATGTGTTTGAGGGGTGTCAAACTCCCCTATATAACTTTTTTCTAGTGTTAAGGCGCAGGGTGATTTTGAGGGACATTTTTCGTGAAAAAAGGTGCGTTTTATGACACGGGAAATACGGTAATTGAAAATACAGTAATGTAGATTGGCTTAAGATAATGCTTTGTGCACACCTACTTGATATACCCTTGAGCTGCTAATATACTGCATCTCCACTCTCAACCATTGGTGAATTTTTTATCTAATTCCTTATGATCTTCTGTAATTGAACTTTAACAAGGAACTGTCGAGCAACAGAAACTGGGGACACTACCTCTATTACCTTTCATTTGTCCAAACACAAATTTATGGTTCTTACTGGCCAAAATCTATTCTCTACTGAACTGTTTTCATCCAGGTTAGTGAAGGAATGTGAAAAACTTTAGGCAGACGAAGGTAAAAGAAACAAGATCATATTGTGTTTACACAAAGCCTGCCTTCATCAACAATGCTTGTAATTCATTTATGCATTTAGCCGACACTGAAGTCAACAGAGCACTAGCCTTTACTGAATGCTGTAAATGACCCAATAGTTACCACTTGATTTCAGAATTCCCAAAAAAGAAAGTATTGGTCTTATTCACCACAAAATTAAGGAATTGCGAGGTACCGTATTAGCTGTATTGTTAAGAAAATACTTGATTCTGTAAGGCACAGTGAACATTCAGAAACCCTACTGAAGGAGAACTAAGTAACTAGACCTAAATAATGAAGCTAGGTTAGTTCAAACAACCAAAAAAGGCAAGTACAACTTACTGCCCACAATAAAAGGCTCGCTGGCCTTAGAGAATAACAAAGAAAGTTAAATAAGTTAAAAATTAAACAGGTTGATCACTAACTTGTCTGGCAAGCAAGCACGAAGTGAAATATTTATCCATAAAAAACAACTACTTAATTGCCCAGAGCATCTGGTGGTCATTTAAACTGAATGTGATTACCATTTAACGTATAACCTAAATTTGGAGATGTTCTTTTGAGGCAACAAATATCGGATGAATTACTAAATAGCTCTCCAAATAGAGGTCAGGAACATATTTAGTCTTACATCAATTAGGCATGTCTCTGTTGAAGTGTGTCTTTGCACTAAACATGTACTTGAATCTCCAGTCTTTGTGGGACTGACTGCAATTCTTTGTATTTATAACAAAGTTAGAAAAACGACCACCCAAAACAATATACCCAGCTACTGGCATTCTGTCGTTTCTTCCACCCTTCTTCATCTCTTTCTCAGATAGGAGGCTGATGGCTAACGACAGAACCCAATACTCGGACACGAGTGGGCGACGACGACGACCCTTTGAAAAGGGGTTAGCAGTGGGATGCATGGGTTTTGCAGTAAAATAAATTAAGAATTGTGGAATGCAAGGGTTCAGCAGAAAAAGGAATTAACCCTTTTAGCCCCAGGCTATTTGGAAATTTCCAAGCCTTAACCCCCAAGAGGTAATTTTTTTCTCAGCACATTTCGCAGTATATATCTTTTAAATTGCTCTAACAGCCTTAATTTTTGTCATAGAGAGGTCAGGTTGGTCTCATTCTCTCGGAAAATGCCTGAATTTTCTCGTAAAATTATAATATGAAAAAAAAAAATTTATAGCATTTTCTTGCAAGGACGTACCGGTACGTCCATGGGGGTAAAGGGATGGCTTTTGTGAAACGTACCAGTACGTCCTTTAGGGGTAAAAGGGTTAAGAATTGTGGAATGCAAGAGTTTAGCAGTAAAATTAATTAAGAATTGTGGAATGCAAAGGTTCAGCAGTAAAAGGAATTAAGAATTGTGGAATGCAAGAGTTTAGCAGTAAAACAAATTAAGAATTGTGGAATGCAAGGGTTTAGCAGTAAAATGAATTAAGAATTGTGGAATGCAAGAGTTTAGCAGTAAAACAAATTAAGAATTGTGGAATGCAAGAGTTTAGCAGTAAAATGAATTAAGAATTGTGAAATACAAGAGATCAGCAGTAAAATGAATTAAGAATTGTGGAATGCAAGGGTTTAGCAGTAAAAGGAACTAAGAATTATTGAATGCAAGGGTTTAGCAGAAGGAACTAAGAATTATTGAATGCATGGGTTTAGCAGTAAAAGGAATTAAGAATTGTGGAATGCAAGAGTTTAGCAGTAAAAGGAATTAAGAATTGTGAAATGCAAGAGTTTAGCAGTAAAACAAATTAAGAATTGTGGAATGCAAGAGTTTAGCAGTAAAACAAATTAAGAATTGTGGAATGCAAGAGTTTAGCAGTAAAATGAATTAAGAATTGTGTAATGCAAGAGTTTACCAGTAAAAGAAATTAAGAATTGTGGAATGCAAGGGTTTAGCAGTAATAGGAACTAAGAATTATTGAATGGAAGGGTTTAGCAGTAAAAGGAAAAAGAATTGTGGAATGCAAGGGTTTAGCAGCAAAAGGAACTAAGAACTGTGAAATGTAACAGAAGGATCTAAAACTGTGGATAGCAGCAGAAGGGACCAAAGGATATAGACAAGGTTTTGTGTGGAGCTTTCGAATCTATGGAGAGCAGCATACGTTCAGTACCATTGCTTAATGAAAGTCTATCAATTTAGAATGACAATGAGGTTGGGTTAGGTTTGACAACGGGTTGCGAAACACCAGAATTACCAAGACTCAGGGAGGTTTTTACTGGATTTCAGAAGCTTAAACAATGGGAACAAGGAATAAAAAGAACTTGTGAAGCTCGTCACTATTAATAAATGGTTATAAAGATGGAGGGGTGTAAACGTTGTCGTCATCCAGCTACAACCGACAGGCCTAGTTTTCTTCGACTTGCTTGAGCAGTTAACTTTATCAATGATCAATAGCATTGAAACATTCACATTAGTGGTACCGAGAATGAAACAAACTCTTCACACTGATAATTTGAATCAAAGAGTTGCCCGAGACGATACAAGAGAATTTGGAACAAGAACTCTCGGACATAATTTCTGTGTATTTCAAGGCAATAACAGTAAACTAAACAAGAGGGACACTAAGTAGAGACAGAGCATGCCTTTGCCATGCCAAGCAGTCGTATTTTCCTCTTAACTTCAATACCTATAAGTACTTTGATGTATTTTCTTCAAAATCTATTGGATTTGTCCTTGGGCCATATCCCACCAAGTTTCATTGAAGTTGGTTCAGTAGTCTGACTGAAAAACACACCAAAGGGGCTGGAGAAGAATTAGGGACATTTTCCCCCCACATGGGGTCACCAGAAGAGAAGTTGCCTGCTTGCACCAGGACTCCGTCTCCCGTACACACTCCCGCCCCTCCCTCGCCTGGAACGACCCCACAACCCCTCTATCCTGAAGATCAGACTCTTGGGGAAGGGCCGCGGGCCTCTTCCCCTACTCTGGGTAGGGGAGGGTGGTAGGGAAGCTCGGTCAGACGAGACGCCCGGTGAAGCAAGGGAGGAAGGGATGCTCGGCTTCTTAGGCGACCTCTTCGTCGCCTACTTCTTCTTGGTGCTATACCGCACCCACTCAGACTCCTGGGGAAGAGCAATGGGCCTCTTCCCCACAAGTAAGAGGCGAGGAAAGGCTCGGCTTCCTATGTGACCTCTTGGACGCCTTCTTCTTCTTGGTGCCGAAGCGCACCCACTGCACCTCGTTCCAGGACTCGCACTCCGGACACGTGGCTGTAGGAGAACATAAGCTGCCCCTAAACGGCGAACACAGAGGAGAAGGGTAGGAAAGGGTATATAATGAACACAATGGGTCCATGTGGGGCCCGTGTGAGACACAAAGCGTCGCACTGGGTTAGGAGAGAGCGTTGAGATGTTATCGCGACGAGACCAGAGAACTTACTGGAGATCGAGACCTAAGCAAGCATGCTCTCTGACCCTGGGTTAGCCTCAGGGCGTGTATCACTCCGCCTGAGGTTACCCCTCATAGAAAACGGGACTAGGGTAAACTACACAAAACTCTGGTCGGTTGGGAGGAGATCCCAGATACTGTACTCCTAAGAAAGTAGTTCGAGGTAAGTACTCCGTGTTGGAACAAATATATTTTTTAAATTGCTCTAACAGCCTTAATTTTCGTCATAGAGAGGTCAGGTTGGTCTCATTCTTTTGGAAAATGCCGTAAGTTTCTCATAAAGTTATCAAAAATATGCAAAAAAAAATTTAAATAGCATTTTTTTGCAATGGACGTACCCATACGTCCATGGGGATAAAGGGATGAGTTTTGTGAAACGTACCAGTACAGTACGTCTATTGGGAGTAAAAGGGCTAAGAGATTCATCCTTGGGTCATACCCAAAATGACTACCAAGTTTGGTTAAAACCAGTAAAGTGGTTTCTGCGTAAAATTGCTCACAAACAGACAAGGGTGAATACATACCCTTCTCAAAATCCTCGATTTTGGCAAAGGCAAAACGGGGAAGGACGTCTAAAAACGCAGTGTGGAAGCAATCCGAGTTTTCGATTGCTGCCGGTCGACGAAGTAACTGAAAATGTATTCACTTAACGCTAGTGGGCTCTATTCACTCGTTAAGGACATGTATTGGTTGAGACAAACGAAAATGGGAAAATTAAAAAACTTTAACGGGCGTGTTGATTAAACCCGGGCTTCCGGAGACAAAGCAATATGAACATCTGGGGAGAATCATAGAAATAATAAAGAAATGGACATGCTTCAGTATTAAAGTATTCCAATGACTAAATTCTTATTTTCAGAAATGTGCATACAGTTAAACTACCGACTTAAATCTTACAATCAAAGATTCTTCAAGATGTTAAATATATGTATGCAGTCCTCCATTTTATAAAACATAAGTTAAACAGGTACTGAGACAAAGGGGTCCTTTGAATATAAAAAGTTCCAAGAGAAAGATAGAGGTAAAAAAATTGTAAAAAAAATTTGAAAAGATATTTATGTTTTGAAAAAACCAAAAATTTATAAGAGATTATTTTCTGGAGGCAATTTCATTACAAAAATACCCTATTAATTATTAGCAATGCATCCAAAATAGGTCAAAATTCAACAGTCACTTTCATGAACTATACCCTACTTTGTGTATACTTTGTATATGAAATCCTTTAACATATGAAAGGCAAAGTGGTAGTCACACTGTAGTACAAGTTCTTGATCTAACTGGAGAAATAAGAAGTTTGAACTACAATTAAGAAAATATACTAAACGTTTTCTCTTCGTAATACTTGCGGAAGATGAAATCCAGAGAAAAATCATGCTGACAAGTTAAGACATCCCTCTGAGGTCCAGCTGTCTCCTGTGTCACCACCAGCTAATATGCGCTGCCCTATAAACTCTTGTCGATCGGCGACACAGACTTACGCGTAGATAGATCACGAGGTGGGCTTAGAAAAATTACGCTCCTCGGCACGGCTTGAGGCGTTGTGGCATTTAGTATTTTTTTAAGTCTTGGGTACTTTGCAAATTGGGACGAACAAATTCTAAGCAGCATTTTCCACTGGACAAAATACACCACTTTCAAGAGAGTTCTAGATGTATTTGTCGTCTCAGCACATATCATAAACATCGGACTTTTTTATTTCTATCTTAATCAAGTTTCCTTCCCAAAGCAATAAATGAACAATTTCATTTTTTGTTTTAAAAATAACACTGGAAATAGCTTCACTGTCTTTCACAATAAACTTCGATTTAGGAATAGGTATGCCAGGACACCTACGACTAATCCAAAATTATTTACTCCACTGGAAGTTTAAAAGAAAAGATACAGGCTTTTTTCCCACCCTTTCCTCAGTTTGTATATACACATTTTAACTGCCCGTGGCGGGAAGGGACACTCGTCCCCGCCAAACATCAGGGTGGAGTAGAGGCGGCGGCAGTAGCAGCAGCGGCAACATGGGAATCCATAACTTTTAAGACGGTAAGAATTTGGAGGGGTACGACTGACACTTCTTCTCTGACGTTAAGACAAAATCTCCATGCGAAACACCAAGGGCCCTTCAATTCTAAACGGGTTTTAAATTTAGTGTACAGTAATTACTGGTCACACTCAACGCTTATACTGACCTTCGAGTTAGTCTCCGTCTTACGTCGTTTTGACCCTGTTGAGAGAGAAAGCAGTTATTGAGAACCCAGTGGCAAAAATATATCTTATTTATGAGAAGGTTATATACTTCTTGAACTTTACCTCAAAATAAACCTAGCAAACCTTTTCTCTAATCAAATGCATATTGAAATGATACGCTTACACCAACGTTTTAAACTATATTTCTTTGTCATGCATAATACTCTACACATTTTACACCTTTTTCAAGTTCACTAGTTATGTATTACCGTAGTCTAGAGACTACACTCTTAATGCTTTCCCAAAGATTTGTTATTAAACGAGGTAAAAACAGGAGAAAAGTAAATGAAAGTACTGTCGTATAACTTGTCCTGCACAGAATTTTTAATACCCTCATAAGTAGGCCAATTACGTGGAAAATTTAATTCACTACAGTATTTGATGTTTATATGAAACTTCCTGAAGCATAAGGAACAGTAACACAGTAAACATGGGCAAAATAAAAATAAACCCAATTTAACATCCAACAGCACCTAGACAGTTTAAAATTTATCAACACTGACACATAGAAATGGTTTAAACTTGAACCGTGCCACGGGAAATCCAACACAAGCAAATAATCTTTACCTCTCGTAGACCCTTCTGGGGGCTCCATCTTAACTGATGACGAAGACGAATTAGACACAACACTGCCCTCTCGTTCTCTGTCAGCTTCAACCGTCTCATCTTCCTCGTCCGGCTGCAAGAAGAAGAAAGTCGATATTATCGTATACAGTATACATCTAATAAACAGATAGGTTTTAATGCATAAATGAACTTCAAAAAGGCCATTTTTCAAATACATATACCAAGGCACTTAACCCTAATTTTGGGGGGTAGCCGACATCAAACAAATGAAACAAAAAAGGGGACCTCTACTCTATACGTTCCTCCCCGCCTGACAAGGGACTCAACCGAGTTCAGCTGGTACTGCTAGGGTGCCACAGCCCAACCTCCCACATTATCCACCACAGATGAAGCTTCATAATGCTGAATCCCCTACTGCTGCTACCTCCGCAGTCATTTAGGGCACCGGAGGAAGCAGCAGGGCCTACCGGAACTGCTTCACAATCGCTCGCCATTCATTCCTATTTCTAGCACGCTCTCTTGCCTCTCTCACATCTATCCTCCTATCACCCAGAGCTTTCTTCACTCCATCCATCCACCCAAAACCTTGGCCTTCCTCTTGTACTTCTCCCATCTACTCTTTCATTCATCACCTTCTTTAGCAGACAGCCATTTTCCATTCACTCAACATGGCCAAACCACCTCAACACATTCATATCCACTCAAGCTGCTAACTCATTTCTTACACCCGTTTTCACTCTCACTACTTCGTTCCTAACCCTATCTGCTCGAGATACACCAGCCATACTTCTTTGACACTTCATCTCAAACGCATTCAATTTCTCTCTCTCCGTCACTTTCATTCCCCACAACTCCGATCCATACATCACAGTTGGTACAATCACTTTCTCATACAGAACTCTCTTTACATTCATGCCCAACCCTCTATTTTTTACTAATCCCTTAATTGCCCCCAACACTTTGCAACCTTCATTCACTCTCTGACGTACATCTGCTTCCACTCCACCATTTGCTGCAACAACAGACCCCCAAGTACTTAAACTGATCCTCCTTTTCTCAAGTAACTCTCCATTCAACCTCGCACCACCTTCCCTTCTCGTACATCTCATAACCTTACCCTTACCTACATTAACTCTCAACTTACTTCTCTCACACACCCTTCCAAATTCTGTCACTAATCGGCCAAGCTTCTCTTGCGCGTCTGCAACCAGTACAGTATCATCCGCAAACAACTGATCTACCTCCCATTCATGGTCATTCTCATCTATCAGTTTCAATCCTCGTCCAAGCACTCGAGCATTCACCTGACTCACCACTCCATCAACATACTAGTTAAACAGCCATTTGTAATTAAGAAAATATATGCGGACGGGGTACTTCTAAATCCTGTAATCCCAAGCAAGTGAACGCCAACTCGTGACTTAGGAAGAACTCGTCTCCATTTATAGGGCATCACTTAATAGACAGTGGACCCTTTTTTACCCATTCAGTGCTATGCTGTTAATACAGCAATATACAACATGCAGTACTTGTATTTTTCTATACTAAGCAGTTTACTGCAGTAAAGCACATCACAAGAGAATTGGGGTATTAATATTTCCAATAATAGATAATGTATAATACTAGATGTTTATTACAGTAAAGTATATATAGTAAAGTATAGTACTTTAAATTCATTGCTGTAGTATATTTTACACTAAGGTACATTCAGTTCTCAAGTGATTACTTCAAGTAAAAAAATTAAATCTTAGAATTCCTCAACAAAAGACCGAATTACCACGGATAAAGAGGTTTCACCGTACTGATACCTAGGGTGAGTATACACAACATAAATCCATATTTGCCCCGAAAATTAAAGAAAACTATGAATGATTGTCCTATTTTCATTTCAGTTTACTTCCTGTTAAATTTGAACAAACATGTTCAACATAATCAATCGTGAGTTGTCCCTGTGACATGAGTTTTCTATTTGCTTCCACAAGATTGAACTGTTCATCTAGCTTGAGTTTGCTACTTGTTTCCTTTCCCCGACAAGACTGAACTGTTCAGCTAGCTTGAGTTTGCTACTTGTTTCCTTTCCTCGTCACGACTGAAATGTTCAGCTAGCTTGAGTTTGCTACTTGTTTCCTTTCCCCGACAAGACTGAACTGTTCAGATAGCTTGAGTTAGCTACTTTTTTTCCTTTCCCAACAAGACTGAACTGTTCAGGTATCTTGAGTTTGCTACTTGTTTCCTTTCCCCGACAAGACTGAACTGGTTCAGCTAGCTTGAGTTTGCTACTTGTTTCCTTTCCCCGACAAGACTGAACTGTTCAGCAAGCTTGAGTTAGCTACTTGTTTCCTTTCCCCGGCATGACTGAAATGTTCAGCTAGCTTGAGTTAACTACTTGTTTCCTTTCCCCGACAAGACTGAACTGTTCATCTGGCACAAGTTTTCTATCTGTTTCCCCAACAAGATTGAACTGTTCTTCTGGCACAAGTTTGCTATCTGCTTCCCCGACAAGACCGAACCATCTCACCTTTGCTCGTTTACCATCTTTGGCTTTCTTTTTGGGGTCTTCCTTCTTGTCGTCTTTCTTCGCCTCGCTACTGTCCTTCTTGTCTTCAGCCTCCTTCTTTCCTGATCTGTTGGAAAAAAATGTAACGTATCATTAGAAAAGGCCCTTTTCAAGATGCATCGATTTCTAAAAATATGCTCAACAAATTTTCTATTGGAGAAAAATCCTATAATCTAAACAAATAGGTTATATTGATTTGAAAAATATTCAAAAGATAAGTTTCCAGTTTTTGAAATCAAGATTTTTCACCGGTCACAGGTTGTATGGATAGAAAGCCACAAACTAAGGATATAAAGGATGCCATACCTTGTTTCTCTCTTTTCCTCTTTCATGTCAACATCTCCGTTTGTAGCCTCGGTTGATTCCACCTACAACAAATAGGATAAAAAGTTAGCAGTAGTCTTACAAAAAAATAACTAAAAACTCTTACTAAAATTTTACACCTTACAATTTAACAAAGCAAAAGTGTAGCCCTGTTAAGCTAGATTAGAAAAGCAGACTTTCTTACAGGTTTTTAGTGCTTGATGTGTAGGAAAACAATAATGTTGTCTATTTTGCTAACAATTTGTAATTTCAATTTAATATCCATCATATATTTTATAACTATGTAAAGATATATAAAACAAAAATAGGACATTAAATAAGTCTTTCAAAGCAAAACAAAGTTATATGAAAGTTAACACAGATCTCTAAAGTGAATTATGTATGATATCTGCTTTTACAGTTTCAGGCAAAATAACAACAAGATAATGTGTAAGCATTCTCACTTCTTTCAAGACCACTGCGATCTTACCTTCACTTCTTTGTCATTCTCTGTCACTTCACCAACTGCTTTCCCATCTTTAGATGCTGCTTGGGCCTTTTCCGTCGTGCCGTTCACGACCTTGCTCGTGGGCGGGGTACGTTTGGGCACAATGTGGAAGTCGGTCTCAGGCATCAGGGTCGACTTAGCGGCCTTCAGTCTCCCTGAGTAACTGTTTGCTAAGACGTACAGATCGTTCCTGCGGCTCTTTTCCTGATTTTTGACCTGTAAAAGATACGGCATGAATAATTATTAAGTTATACAAATAAAAAGAGGCAAGTACTTAACCCTTCTACCCCCAATGGACGTACTGGTATATTTCACAAAACTCATCCCTTAAGCCCCATGGACATACTGGTACGTCCTTGCAGAAAACTGATATTTGCATATTTTTGATAACTTTGAGAAACTTCAGACATTTTCCAAAATAATGAGAACCTGACTTCTCTATGACAAAAATTAAGGCTGTCAGCGCAATCTAAAAAAAAAAAAAAAAAATTGCAAAACGTGCTTGAAAAAGAAAAATGCCTGGGGGTTAAGGGTTGGAAAGTTCCAAAAAGCATTGGGGGTAAAAGGGTTAATGTATGTGCATTTACAAGACTCTACAGATATATACTGCTTTAGTTAATAAATAATCATAATCATTATTACTAGCTAAGCTACAACCCTAGTTGGAAAAGCAAGATGCTATAAGCCCATGGGCTCCAACAGGGAAAAATAGCCCAGTGAGAAAAGAAAATAAGGAAATAAATAAACGATCTGAGAAATAATGAACAATTAAAATGAAATATTTTAAAAACAGTAACAATATCAAGACAGATATTTCATGTATAAAAACTACAAAAAGACTTAAAAACTATGGAAAACTTTCATTTAATTTTGGCTTTATATCTCAGAAAATATACAGCAATAGCTGGGGGGAAAAAGTTTATAGAAAAACCATTCTTAATTGAATTTATGAATCTATGAACTCAATCTATATAGCCTGTAGTTCACAGCTTGAGTATTGACAGCACTAACTCCATAAAAGGGTGATTTTTTTTTTCAAATTATAAAAGTAAATGTTTTAAAGACTATTATTCTTAAGCTTACTAATTCTAGATTAAGCTTATAAATCCTACTATTCTTAAAATATTTCATTTTTCCCTATTTCCTTTCCACACTGGGCTATTTTCCCTGTTGGAGCCCCTGGGCTTATAGCATCCTGCTTTTCCAACTATAGACCATTTCTTTTAGCGATGCAGATTTGCACCGACTCGCAGCGGTGCCCTTTTAGCTCGGAAAAGTTTCCTGATCGCTGATTGGTTGGACAAGATAATTCTAACCAATCAGCGATCAGGAAAATTTTCCGAGCTAAAAGGGCACCGCTGCGAGTCGGTGCAAATCTGCATCGATAAAAGAAATGGACTATAGGATTGTAGCTTAGCATTTGATACTAATAATAATAATAATAATATATATCCACCAGTCATGAAAAGGAAACTAAAAACTTTTGGTCAGAGATAATTTTTACTTACTCTTTCTATTCTCTTCTCAATGACAGCTGCCAAATTTGTAATTGCTGGGAACCGGGATAGAATTCCCTGAAGAATCAGGATGGCGTTACGAATCTGGATGTAATCTCCACTCTCTAGACAGGTAACCAGTGCCTGTAAAAGGATAACCAAACTCGTAAGAAACAAAAGGTTTAAAAGTTTAAGGGTGTCTTATGAATGGCAGGGGTAAGGGACAGTAATATTGTCCTGGAGACTGACTATATATTCATATGATCAGCTTCCAAGCCCCTATCCATCCAAGCTAGGGAACAAGGAGGACCAGGCAATGGCTGCTGCTGACTCAGCAGGTAGACCTTCAGGCTCTCCAAAACACATCTTTAGCTAGCAAGGATGGTGAGGTTAAAGACACTGCAAGAAACTATCAAGCTTGAGCGGGTCTCAAACCCCTGTCCGGACATGCATATGATCAGCTTCCAAGCTAGTAACCAAGGAGGACCAGGCAATGGCTGCTGCTGACTCAGCAGGTAAAACTGCATGCTCTCCAAAACACATCTTTAGCTAGCAAGGATGGTGAGGTTAAAGACACTGCAAGAAACTATCAGGCTTGAACGGGCGGTAAACCCCTATCCAACATATTGTCCGGCAGGGGAGTTTCCAATAGGCTACTGTAACCCCATCGTTTTTTTTTTTTTTGTCGGAAATAAATACTTTAAATCTACCCAAAAACCAAATCACAAACTGAAAAACTATAAACACAAAACTTCAACGAATGTTTTACCTTAGTTATTTTGTAATGCCACTTATGAACTACGTGTCTGTAATTCTCGTAGTCCACGTAATCGTTCGCCTCCTGCCTCGAGACCCGGTACTTGGTGACGAATCCCGGGTAGTTTGCGCACTCCTTCTCGTAGTTGGACTGGGAAGCGTGCCAGTGCATGACTGTCTCTAGAGTTCCGAGCAGGAACCTGGCATACCTATTGGCTTCCTGTTCTGTGCATGACGCTACAGTGTACGTTATGTCACAGTACATCTGGAAAAATGAGGACGATGATCAGAATTTTAGAAACTATAAATAAGACTCTATAATTATGGAATAGCTTGCCGTTTAGTGCCTCAACTAATTACATCTAATTAGTTATTCAAAATTATATAATTTGCTACTTAATTATTCCAATGGGTCATGAATTTTACTAGATAAAAATTCCTTACTCAGCCATTTTTAAATCAATGTAACTGTAGTCACATCAAAATAACAGGAACTATTCTTAATATTTCCTCTGAAAACACACACAAGACTGTAATTTACAATATAAAAACTGTGCTCTCTTGATCTTAGTAATGACAGTATCGTACTTTATATGTTAGGCCACCTGTTGGGCATAACCTAGAGACCTATCTCAAAGAAAAATAAACAAGTAGACCTTTATGGTATAACTTACCCTATCATAACATATTAAAGTGGAAAAATTTGGAGTTTTCAGGTCATGCAGCATCTTCACAAATCTGGAAGAAAAAATAAAAAAAAGACGGCCAAACATGAGTGCTTTAGTGTCGTACGGCAGTAGCAATGGCGGGTCACTTCCCTCCTCATTTGGAATAATAGGGGCAAGGCGCCCACTTTTTCATATACATGTCATTGCTGTTACTTATCAAAGCAGAGAATAGTGTCGCATCTACAGGGCTGGCCCAAGTGTTCATCTTTAAAATTGATAAATATAACAAGCGATGGTAATTTGTAGTGGAAAAGTGAGACCAGAGGGAAACTACAAATGGAACGCAGGTAGTAATCCCATCGAAGGGCTAAGGTGACAAATCAGGATACAATATAAATAGGTGCTGTTTTGGCATGCGATCTCAAAGTCGTGCTTTTGCTTTGGTATGCGATCTCACTTCACGGCAAAGCAAGACCCATTACATTCTAAACAAAACTATAAACTGGTAATAATTATCTAAGAAATAATCAATCATTGACGTTAGCTTAAGCAGCTCAACATTACCACTTGCCAAAAAATACGGAGATTAATGTTTATTTTTTTGCAAGCGAAGCAGGTGCACGACGAAGCAAGAACCATTAGGTTTTCTATCATTCTTGTTTTTTTACCTATTAAAAGTACTGAGATCGCTAACCAAAACAGCACCTATAAATGTACTGTAATATCCTACTGCCAACTTCTAACTTTGCTCTACCTCAAACTTCTTTGAACTTCTATAAACCCCTGGTCAAGAAATTAATAGTCTTTAACTGACTTATAAATAATAATAATTGACCAATAATTATTCTCCAAAACAAAAAAAAAGGATAAAAATATAATTTGTGTTAAAAAGCGAGGATAAAAATATAATTCGTCTTAAAAATTGTATAAAAAATATAATCTAACATAATGAAGAGCTAAGAAAGCTTATATAGAAAGTACCGAGATACTAACAGAAAAATTAATACGAGCATTGGATGGGTTTCTAAATGAAAATTTTCTGACATTTAAAAAAAAAAATTAGTTTACTATTGCCTTTACATTAATTTCATCATTGCAGCAGTAGGATTTAAAAATGTTTCGTTATTCAAAGACATTACTGCACCATGTCCCTTCTAAATGTGACTGTCGAATCCACATGAAAAGACGGATCTACGTCATGGAGTGACTATACTAAAGAAAAACTCCCAAGACATTTCTAACTACATAAATATAATAAAAATAAAATCCAAAATACACACTGAGTGCCACCATCCCTCTTGAAGACATAATTATGATCCTGTTTAATGAATATACAACACTATTCCTTCCTACTTCAAATGAACAGCAAAGCACATAATCACAGAAGTGTTTAAATTAGGTTATACAGTGAACCCTCGCTACTTCGCGGTTCGACCATCGCGGATTTTTTTCATAACCCATATATATATATATATATATACATATTGGTAATAACAAAATCAACATACTGTACTGAATAATCAATATAATCGATGCAAAAACTAACCTATACACAGATGTGTACAGTAAATGTGTTTGTTTCTTCATTATGATCAGAGAAACGTAAACAAAACATTGGTTGCCATTTTTCATCGTGCTTTTTGGCGTGTTTAGGAAACACATGATATAAAACCGCCTTTAATATTTGTGCCTGTTTTAGTTTAGGGTACTGTAGTACATGCATTAAGTGTTCTGTACATTAAAGGGTAGTTTGTTAACAGTACTACGTACAAGGGAAGGTTTTAAAAGTCTGAATATACATGTTAAATAAATAGGTAAATATGGTGTCACTACTTTGCGGATTTTCACCTATCGCGGCCGGGTCTGGAACCTATCTACCGCGATAAACGAGGGTTCACTATGTTAAAAAATTTATATAAATGAATGGAACATCAGCCTCTTGAATACATGTTAAAATAAAACTCACCTTTCCCAATCGGTATGATTTAGGATATAAACCAATCATGGGGGAAAAAAGGCACATTAACTACATATGACGTCTACTGGCAAAAGTGTGTGTTTGTGATTATTATCTTTATTATTACTATCTAAACCAAGTTCCTCTCCTTCCTTTGTCTGCTCGTTTATATATTTACAGCTTTTACGTTACAATTATGTTCAAAGATGCACAAAGTGTCAAAGATGCTAACTAAGGAGGACAAGACCGCAAAATGACCAAAAAATAAAGAAGAGAATATATCACACCAGCCACGTCTCATTTACATGTGTACATTTTAATCATGGTGCGTATATTATATGTATTTGAGGATAGTGTCTCTTCACTGGTTACTAAGTAACTCTGAAATACAATGATTATTTCTTTATGATCTTCAATAACAAGTAAAATTAATGATAAAAGTACATACTTATACATACTTCATCTTTTCAATCAATCTAGAAAAAACTTTCAAGCCAGTTTCTCAAAACTTAAAATTTTTGGAAAAAAATTTGCATCTAATTTATTTTAATATTGAAAGAATTTTGTAATATAAACATGAAAAAAATAAAGATTTATATGGCCTACAATCTGGAAACCCAGTTTTTTGGAAATTGATAAACTTAATCATAAATAAAATGAGAAATAATACAATTGAAAGTTTCTCCTATGCATTGAAAATATATAAATTTCCTCGTTAAAATGTTTTGTAAATTAGATTTTTCAAAAGGCTTTTTAAATGAACGAAAGCAATCAATAAACAACAAAGTAGACAGAGATCGAAGTAATAACCCAAATTAACTTTGTTTTAATAGAGCAGAGTTGTGATCTTAAGGGCCAAACTAAGATGAAAACGTTAAAGAGGAAAAACGAATAACTGCTTGTATAAACCCTTGAGCAGCGCCCTAAGAGGAAGTCTAGGCGATAAAGAAATGAACACAGTGTACTCTTACTTAGAACAATAGACAGCATCCAACGCAGTGAAGGTGCACCGTGGGAACAGGCACAGCTGCAAGAACGCCGTGACGGTATCGTTCTTGGGCGATCTGGCAGCCCGCAGCATGAACCACTTGTCTTTCTCCTGGAGGGTGAAAGATAAAACAAATCATCAGTTCAGGACAAAACCATAGGAGAAGGATCCCAACTTACATACATTTAGATACAAACACAAATCTAACTAAAAATAATAAAGATACGATGAAGAAAGACTGAAATAAAATATATAATTTAATACAATAAGCAAGTTGATGTATGCAATAACCTCATATCTATTTCATATGAAACCTGACTATTTGTTGACCTTTGTAGCTGGAAATCATAGGTATGGGATTCAAGTTGGCCCTACCCTAGGCCAAAGTTTGTCAAAATTCCACTTAAAAACAGCTTCTTGGAACCTATTAAGTTTTTAAGTCGAGGACCTTTTGTACGTTGGAAGAAGAAGAAGAAGAAGAAGAAGAAGAAGAAGAAGAAGAAGAAGAAGAAGAAGAAGAAGAAGAAGAAGAAAAAAAATAAATAAATAAAAGCAGCTATTTTCTCTCGGGACTAAACCTCTCTTAAAAGCAACGCTCACCTGTTGCAATCTGGCACGAACTCGTTCGACGTGCTCCTTCTGCCGCTTCTCTTCCTCTTGTAGTTTTTCTCTGAGCGATACTAGACGGTCGGTATCCTTTTTTCTTTTGCTGGAGGATGGCTGTAAAGGGAGAAGAGATTTGTTTGCATTGAAGGGATTAGAGTTCTTTGTTTAATTAAAAATTATATAAAATTTTAACTGTATGCAGAAGTGTACCATAAAAATAGATTCTACAGAAGATATTTCCGTGGTAAAAAAAGGGAAAAATATATTCAATATGTACAACAAATGCACTTTGAAATTTTGTACTAATTCTAAAGAGATTTTCTCTACTACATCATAAAAAAAAGTAAATACCATGATAGAATACAGTCCCATACTTACATTTACATCAATTTTCTTTATTTCCTTTTCATATATATGTGTAGGTACTTCTAGGTCTGACATCGTCAACGTCCAGAAAGTGAGGAAAAATGACGGGTCCATGTCCTCCCAAACCTGTAAGATTCAAATAAAATTATTCAACTTTTACATCCTAAAAAGAAATTAACGACACGCCATTAAATAACCCATTCCATCAGAAGATATTCTGACTATAATTTGTGCGGTGGCAAGCGTGTCTCGTGTGAACGATATAGATTATCAAGATGGAGATAGATGGGACATATTTTAATATGGGAGGATGAGTTAATCCAGGTTGTAACTGAATGGGAACCAGGCAGTAGGAGAGGACCGTGGTAGACCAAGAGAAACGTGGCTGATGACAATGCGAAGGGAGGTTGGATTTGAGAATTTGATTGAGCTCAGAGATGGCACAGGAAAGTGGCGTATAGCGTAAACTCACTCAGCCCTTACGCATCCCATGGGGCCAGAGAATTAAGTAAATTAAGGGAAGAGAGGAAAGGTTCCCTTTTGTTCCTTTTTTTTATGTTGGCTACCCCCCCCAAAAAAAAAAATTGAGGAAGTGCCTTAGTAAATAGATAGATACATACATATACCAAGGCACTTCCCCCAATTTTGGGGGTAAGCCGACATCAACAAATGAAGCCAAAAAAAAAAAAGGGGGACCTCTACTCTCTACGTTCCTCCCAGGCTAACAAGGGACTGAACTGAGTTCAGCTGGTACTGCTAGGGTGCCACAGCCCAACCTCCCACATTATCCACCACAAATGAAGCTAGATAGATAGAAGAATAAAATCCCTTTGGTATTTCTCTTAGAAACCGCCAAACAGCCACGTCTCCTTAGACAACACGTTAAATTGTTAATAGATAATGCAAGGGAGAGCTGATCTTACCTTGTTTAAATAAACTTGTACACAAAAGAGGGGATCCCCTAATCAGTTATATCTACAGAAACAATACCAAAGCATAGAAAATGCTACAAAAAATAAGTCCCAAACATTGACCTCTTATCAAGTGTACAATAGACATGATTTTCCTACCTCAAAACAACAATGATTCTCTTGAACAGCATTAGCACCTTCCTGTTCAAGTATCAGAAGAAATCAACTATGAATTGTTTAAGCAATATACTTTTAAAGACTCACCTTACAACTAAAATGAGGTCTGATATTAGTAACAATAGGTCCAAACACCTCATTGCAAGCTTCCAGGTAGCGTTTTTTCTTCTGTTCGATTGTCAACTTCTTTTCTCCTCTATCCTGTCTTCTTAATTCATCATATTTCAACTGAAAAAAAAAAGGACATTATGAAAGGAATCTGATGTACTAAGATAATGTTACATTATATTTTCTAGTTTGGTTTTCCGTACCTGTAAAAAATAAAAGAATTTATTAAGGTTCTGATGGCAATGTCTATAATTTCAAGTCATTTGTATTTTTCCTTGGTATACAGCTTAGTTCTTGAATATACATAGGAAACTTACACAGGAGTTGGGACTGATGATGCAATATCCAAAAATAAAGGACTCTGTTTTGAATTTTATGTATGAGCAATTAAATATAAAAGCGGGCAACACATACTGTGGTAACTATGAATGGCCGAGTGGTGCACTGTGCATGAATGTGTTTAGAAAAATATTTGGTCAAAAATAGTTGTTTCATAACAAACCCATCTATATTGCATCACCTGAACTTCAATTTAAAATTCATTCCATTTTCTTTTAATGACAAACTACAATGAAATACTAAAATGACCACTATTCAACCAGAAAGAATTAAATTTCATACTGCTGCTTCAACTAAGCTTACAGCTTAGCTTACTATAGTAGTAGTAGTGGTAGTAGTAATATAATCTTAAAATATACTTACATTTAACATATTTGTGAACAACGGCCGAGCTAAAAAGAAGGCTACGTCAGCATTAACATGGCAGTCTGATAACAAGGTTCCAATGCTGGGAAGTCTGTCGCTCAGTTCGTCTATGGTGACCATTTGGAACAGATAAGATCCGAACTGGACCATCGTGTCTTGACACTGAAATAATAAAAACAAGAGATATGTATAATACAATAAAATATATATCATCACTCAATAACACATGTTGAGAATACAGTATAAGAATAATTCAGCCTGTAATGTGAAAGAAACTCATTCTTCATAAATTTAATCCTTAGAGGTCCAATAAGAGAACTTACTTGATCATACAGTTTCCCAACTAGCTTCAGGTGAGGCGATTCCGTCTGGTTGTAAACGACCGAATTTCTTTGCTGTGCCATTAGAAGAAGCAAGGGTATGGCCAGGTTGTTCTCGAGAAGAGCTTCCTTCAGTCTCACGGAGGATCTTTTTATATTTCGTTCCTGCTGGTACTGTCCGGCTTCACGGCGGAGTAGTTCGCCTCCGCACATGGCATCGAGCTAGAAGACAGGAAGATAGGTTGAGACGCCAAGAGAATAGAGGAACATATTCAAATAATTTGTTCGAAACCACAAAAATTACAGAAGGTTATAACTCACGATAATGCATTATTGGACAAAACGTTTCGTGGAGTACTGTACCGGACTTTACAAGTTATGAGTTTAAAATGGAAATAAATCAACCGACATCTTCTCTTACCTGTTCTGACGTAAGATCTTCCAGAGTATCGATGCCGCCCATCTTCTGAACGATTTCTCTTAGTATGAGAAGATCTATAGACTTTTCACACTTCAATTGATTGGCTACAAACTGAAGTATACCACCAAGGTCCATTGGATACTTTTTGAAGACTGTGCCACAGAAGTTAGACAGCGACTGTAACCACGGAGATATGGCCATGGCTATCAAAAGAAAGACAAACGATTAATTGTTATTCTCCAAATAGGTCAGGTAACAAACAACATTAGTTTGAGACATTCATAGAGACTTTCGAACGATTGATAATGCTAATATGTAAACTAAAAACATAATACTTTCTACAACAGGTTCTTTTTTGGTTTACTAGTAGTTGTTCATATCCTGCTCCTATAATCCTATCCGACAAAAAGACTTTCTACATCGCAAGCTGCTTCAGTACCAATTTTCTTGAGAGGTAAATTTTATTGATATACATTTTTTAGTCTGGCATTAAAGACCAAATAGATTATTGTGATACTCTATTCCAATACTCAAAGAGGCAAATTTCATTTTAAGAATTAGCTTCTAATATGCAATTGGAATATGTACGCATAATAATCTAAAATCATTAAATGCTAGCAAGGAAAAGATGAAGAACGAATGCTTACCATCATTGGCTGTTCTGTCTTTGTTTTCCGACAAGATTTCCACGATACAATAAGCGAGCATATCGTAAGACAGAGAAGTCAGGTACTTGAAACTATCGACAACCGGTCCGATTAAATTGTCATAGAGCTGAACTTGAATCAGGATCTGGGAAGAAAAAATTAGATATATTTTGGAGATCATTTTGAATTAGAAGCTATGAAAGTCAAAATAAAAAAGCTTAATACTTATCACCAAAAAAAAAAAAAAAAAAAAATGAGAAAGGGAGAGAGAGATAGAATTCAGTCCCTTATTATAATACTGTACTTCTCAAGTTATATAAGCTTTAATATACTCAAAATTCCTTTTATATTAAAATATGATCAAATGTTTGATAGGAAAAATAATACTCAACATTACTTATATTTAATTGAATAACCTAATGACTTTAAAATACTGCAATCTTAGGGCACATTTCACTCTTTAGTATAGTATTTAAGAATACACAGTCGTATATACAGTACCACCAGAACACGGTACTCAGTACGGGGTAACTTTGCCGCACTGTACTCACATAGTGGAATATCGGACCCGGATTGTTGTGGGTCAACTTGCCGATGCCTCGACTAACGGGCTTGATTGTTTCTTTGGTGATTCTCATCATTATGAACTTGGCTTTCTTGAGAAGTCTGGTTCTAGCTTTCACTAATATCGGGTGTTGGGTGTGAGTCTCGTTTTTCCAGCGACCGTAAATTTTGTACCTGGAACAAATAGAGATAAGTATTAGCCCTTTTACCCTCGTCATAAGGTTAAATTCCGAGCACATCATGCTATATATTTTTTTTCAAATTGCTCTAACAGCCTTAATTTTTGTCGTAGAGAGGTCAGGTTGGTCTCATTCTTTTAGGAAAATGCCTGAAGTTTCTCATAAAGTTATCAAACACACGTAAATAACAGTGTTTTGCAAGAACGTACCGGTACGTCCTTTAGGGGCGAAAGGGTTAATAATAATAATCTGAGTCAAGTTAGGACGATGAAACAATCTCCAACAGATTTAGTAGATTTGAGAACAAATCTCTCAGAAGGATATTGGGAGTTAAATGACAGGACAGGATTAAAAATGAAACGGTTTAAATAGCACTGTCGTAGGTACATTACGATTTATGATAGGGTCTAGGGAAGCAAGAGTGCACCTTGGGGATAAATTTAGCTGTCTCCAATGTAATGAGGGCACTAACTACCAGTGGGAGAGATGGATACATTATGAGTCTTCAGCATCCATTTAAGTTACTAATGATATAAAAAGAGAGAGTTGTCATGAAGTGTAATTTCAAAAATATCTTTACATTAGAGAAAAATAAGAAAAAAAATTAACTAAGAACAGAATTGGTAAGACTTGTGCAAGACTTTATTAGTGAATAGCAACTATGTACATAAAATTATCATGTAAGGACTTGGTTATGATAAGAGGAAATCAAAGCAAGGACAGGAGTATAGAGTAATAATTGCAAATCAACATATCATTCATGAGTTGCAAGGCATCGGGGACAACACGATGGGAATTATTACAGGAAATATCCCCAAAACAGCTATAAAATCATACAGAATGAAAGCAGAAATGCCGGAGATACTCTAATATCATTAAAACAAAACCCTTTGGCACTAACCTATGCTGGTAAGGATATACTTTCACAACTTCCCAGATTTCTTCGGCTAAACACGGATTTGAATCTAGAACTGAAAGGGAAGGGAGTAGCACCTCGTCGAGCACAGTGAGGAATTCGTAGTAGAAGTCCTGTCGCATGCCTTCTCCACTCATTGTAATCTATGGGAGGATGAAAAGAAGTTATATCGCATGTTGAATACAAAGTACTTACGGCTAACATTATACCATTAGATTATAATCAAAATACTCTTTTCTGCATTTTGAATACATTAAAACATAAGAGATAACTATACTTAATTAAAAAGTATTCAGAATTATTCGAACTAAAGAACAACACACGTCAATACCTGCTTCAGAGCCATCTTGGCAACCCTTAAAACTTTGTATATCAACCCTGGATCGTGATAGATATGAGGTCCCAGGGCACACAACATGGGGAATATAGTGTTGCAGACATCTTCAAATGTGTAGGCAGGTGGCGGTGCTAAGGAATTGTTGATCAACTCGACTACTGTTCCTTTCAGACGACTTGGGAGGACGCATACCCTGGAATTCAAAAGATAAATAAAATTACAAGGCTTCGATATAATTGATCGAGAGGAAGTTGTACCACGAAGAAACATACAAAATAATTCCCAATACAGCAAATACCGTACGTGAAATAAAATGGCTCTCACTTGCGATATATTGGCTCTATTGTAGCATGGATCAGCTTGCAGAGCGCTTGACTTATAGGAGGACAGGAGACAAGGTAGTAGTCAGGAAACCGCCGGGAGAGTTCGTTGAAATTATCCCAAGCACCAACCTGTTGATAGAAAAGAGGTAAATCTCATTACAAAACCTCCCAACGACATAATGACATTCTTCCGGCCAGTTATACATACATACATATACCAAGGCATGAAACAGAAACGGGGACCTATCCTCTCTACGTTTCTCCCAGCCTGACAAGGGACTCAACCGAGTTCGGCTGGCACAGCTAGGTAAAATACTATTATATAACAGTAAAACCCAAATCTCTGGGATACCAAAAAGTTCAGTATACTCGCCTCCAAGAGAGCAATGCAAAGCTGGACTTTCTGATTGGTGTAATATTTTTCCATATTTCTCAACTCCTCTCTTTCTCTCTCATCATCTTCCTTTTCTTTTTCTTTGTTGTCCTTCTCTTTATCTTTGGTGGAAACGACATGGACCTTCATGGCAATGTCCCTCGCTTCACTCTCTTCCCTTTGATAGTCCTCAATCATTGATGAGTCTTCTGGCGTTAGCTGTAAAATTAGCAATAAAAAAAACATAGATTTCAGTATAAGTTTCAGGAAACTATCATATCAACAGACAAAATATTGTTAGATCAAAAGATAAGACCATAAAAGCATATTAGACTACCCTTGCTAATATATAAAGTCTCGGATATAATACCACTTCTTGATTTGTTTAAAATTACATTACAGTTTTTGAAGATTAAGAAGAACTGGATGTCCTAAATATTTCCAAGTAAATCTGCCCAACAACAAAAATTACATTAGAGATAAAAAATCCACCGTACTTACCCATTTGTATATATCACTAAAATGCAAGATGTTGGCTTGGATTAGCAACGCTATAGTCGTGTATATACCCTTCCCCGTTCTTCCGTTTAGCCCATATGAGTTTAGCTTGAAACCCAGGAGCTCACTTATTGTCGAGGACTCACAGGGATAGAGCTTAAGCAGACCTGTATAAAACTCGTGCTGGTGTGGACGGCATTCCAAAGATTCTAAAATCAAATCCAAAACACGGTTTGGATCGAGATTAAACCCACCTGAAAATAGAGACAAAAACAAGACATGAGTAATATACATACATACATACACCAAGGCACTTCCCCCAATTTTGGGGGGTAGCCGACATCAACAAAGAAACAAAAACAAAAAGGAGACCTCTACTCTCTACGTTCCTCCCAGCCTAACAAGGGACTCAACCGAGTTCAGGTGGTGCTACTAGGGCGCCACAGCCCACCCTCCCACATTATCCACCACAGATGAAGCTTCATAATGCTGAATCCCCTACTGCTGCTACCTCCGCGGTCATCTAAGGCATCAGCAGGGCCTACCAGAACTGCGTCACAATCGCTCGCCATTCATTCCTATTTCTAGCGAGCTCTCTTGCCTCTCTCACATCTATCCTCCTATCACAAATCATCAATACAAGTGTTGATTTCTCTATGATGTCCAGCTGACATTAGCAGGAGGAAAATACACAAACAAGGGTTCTACTGTATGTTCGCTTGTGACATAAAGAAAGTGGGAACTTACCGATCAAACTCCGTATGACCTGTATCATCGACTTGGGAGTAATTCTGTCGGTTATGTCTTGGTTGAGTTCCGTGACAAGTTTGGCATAACCTTCCGTTTCTTCACGCAACAGGTTGAATTTCTGTTGTTTGTAGCTGTAAAAAACAATTCTCATTACAATATACTACTTTTTTCAAGAAGGTAAAAGCTTATAATGTCTCAAACTTTACATTACAATTTCTACTTCACAGCCTAAGATTTCAGTATAGTAAATAATGCCATAATGAATAAAACTAAGCTTGGAATAAGAGAGCCAAATGATAAAGATAATTACAAACAAGGATATATATATATATATATATATATATATATAGAACCAATCTTTTCAAATTTCCATGTAACTGTACAGTAATTATAAAATTTACCATCTTTCTGACCAGAACACTTACAATAACTTTGTCTTGACTTTAATCTGTCTTGTGTGAAAAGTCTTTTTGTTCTTCACAACTCCCGCCTCTCCTAAGGTTTCAATTTCCAGTCTCTCTTTCAACAACTTATCTGTTTCTAGACTCTTCAAGAGCGTCATCAGAGGCTCTCGATTTTTCCCCATGCGATCTGTGGCAGAATTTTCCAAGTCGAGCAGCATGGAAACCTCGACCAATTGAGAAGACATATCTGGATGCAAGTTCTGAAATGAACGGAGAAAATACATTAATCAAACGGTAACTTTGGAGAAAAAGAATTAATCTTAGAAGTAACTTTTGTGAACGGGTGCTTATTCCAGAGAGCAGTAAATAGGAATGCTGATACTCAAATTATTGGATTCATCAAAGAGAGAATAAGTTAACCCTTTTACCCCCAGGCTCTTTGGAAATTTCCAACCCTTAACCCCCAGGGGGTTATTTTTTTCCCCAGCAAATTTTGCAAATATTTTTTTTAAATTGCTCTAACAGCCTTAATTTTTGTCATAGAAAGGTCAGGTTGGTCTCATTCTCTTGGAAAATGCCTGAATTTTCTCAAAAAATTATCAAAAATATGAAAAAAAAAAATTTTATAGCATTTTTTAGCAAGGATGTACCGGTACATCCATGGGGATAAAGGGATGGCTTTTGTGAAATGTACCAGTACGTCCTTTGGGGGTAAAAGGGTTAATAAGCTCACTACCAGTTGAACTAAACATCTAGAATTTGAGGATAATTGGTATAACACCTACAAATACAAAGCAGTTTATTCTCCCTATGAAACTTGAAGCAAACAAGAAAGGACTTCTAGTGAATTATAAACCTCACTCAATAGTAACAGGACCTAATTCTTAAAATATATTGATGGAATTATTAATAATACTTACAATAATTTCAGCAATGAATGGCCTTGCTTGTTCTTTTCTCAAGTTTCCCTTCAGGAACGCTGTTAAAATTTCATACAGAGCTCGAGATAAATCTGCAAAGAAGAGAATTGCCAACGATTAATTTCAGAGATCAATGCAAATGACAACCCTGCCATAGAATGCAACAGCTATTTCATCAATTTCAATACAGTATTATCATGAATATTCAGGAACTAAGACATTGGGAGAAGTGCCATGGTATATGTATGTATGTATTATCATGAATATTCAGGAACTAAGACATTGGGGGAAGTGCCATGGTATATGTATGTATGTATTAGCATGAATATTCAGGAACTAAGACAAAAACCTACATACTGTACATGTAAATTCACTCTAAACACTATTGGTGTATACTTTTCCTTGAACATTTTAAGACCAGTGACAATAAATGGAAAGGAAATCTGTTTCCGCAAACATTCCAAAAAAATAACAGCGGTCGCTAATGATCTCAACACTGTCAATCTTAATGTACACCGATAGTTTTTAGAGCGAGTGTACGTGCAATATGAATGCACGAAGACAGTTATAATTAAATCACAACTATGACCCTACCTCCAGCTTCACCTGGCTGAGAAAACCCTGGGTTGTCTGGGTCATCTTTGACGAAATCCTTAATGGTCTGTAAACTGAAAAAGGAATGTAAATTATTAACCATGTAAATTATTCAATATTTGTCAATTATTAAGAACTAAAATATCTCGGCAGCTTCCTTGAATTCCCAGCTGGATTACCTTTTGCCTTTTTATTTTTCATCCCGACTCTCTCAACTTTACTCCGTATACCTTTCATAGAAATACTTTAAATCCTTTGACTGAACTCTTCAAGTACTGTATTTGGATATTCAAATCACAGGACTTGTGTAACAGGTATTCCAAACATATGCAATACAGTGCAAAACACTTATCCTGTGTGTGTGTGTCGTACTATATCCTGTACGGCAGTGTTAACAATCGCCAAAGCGTAGGTCAAAATGTGAAATTTAGCATAAAAAATTGACAAATAATTCTGTATAAGTTGGGAAATTATATCAACGATACTTTGTTAATTACATGCGAGGATATTCTCAATACCACCGTCAACTCAAAATCAGCTGATGACATAACCAAGATAAAAAGAATGGGTAATTCCCGTTGTTATACTACTTAAATTAATAATATAAAAGCACAAACAAAAAAAAAAAAAATTGATTGAAAACCAGGATTATTTTATGACATCTTTCAGTACTGTACGTTATGTGCTACTAAAACTAAAGAACAGTGGATTTCTAATGCTGTGCTTAACGTTTTGGTCTGCACTTTTTAACGTTACACTCTACAGTACTTGACGATTTGTAACTAAATTTTACTTTTGATTCGTGTCCTTTAGCAATTTTTAAAATTATACATAATTATTTGCCCATTTTCAATGCTAAATACCATGCTTTGACTTGTGCTTTTCAACTTTACACTCTATTTGGTGATTTATAACTCAAAGGTCTCGTTTTGACTAATTTCATAACAGCACGTCACCAGACATACCAGTCGTGGTCACGGTCGCAAAGTCGATCAGAATTGGCTTCCCTTCACACACACAAATTGCAAATTATAAAGGTTTTTTTCCTCACTACAACTATTTCAAATTATTGTTCACATAAAGTACAATTAGCTGAATTCAAATTATTCTGGGTATAAGGTTCTTCTTATGCTTTTAACCCCCAGTATAGGTGATTTATGAAATCCTCAACAAATGGGTTCCCTAGTATGGTTATTAACACAGCCCTGGTCTACACCACACTTTACAAAATTTAGAGAAACAATAATATCCCTTAATTTTGCAAATACTTGCAAATAAATCTAAGAGAATTCAACGAGAACAAATTATCATTCTTTTGTACAATACTAAACTCGTCACAAGATAAAATAATACCAAGATTTTCAAGAAATTCTTTTATTGTGGTAGCTGCAGTACTAAAGACTGCATCGACTAGTCTTTCCTAAAGTCTAATCTACATGAAACATTCTAATTGGTTTATTAGAAGGCCTAGGACATAATACGGGCCAACCTTTCCATGCGATTGGCCCAATTTAAATATTACTCCAGGCACAGCCATACAAAAACGCCCCATATCAGCACATGATTAAAAATTCAACGGCACATATATATATCAACCAGGAATTTCTAATGCAACCTATCAAAATGAACCTACGCTCATTATAATAACTGCCGTAATATTGGCATTGCCTCAATTAAAGACTTTATATTGTTGGGTGTTAACTTTCTACTGGCGTCTCGAGTTTGCCTCCGATATCCCATGATCAGCTTGAATATCCTAGCCAAAAGTTTTAAACTTATCATGCCTTTATCAATATGATCCACGAAATAATGGCATTAACACAATGTATACCCCATCGACAGGGTATACGATTTACCAAGGGTTCGGGTGTATACCGTTGGAACTTTATACGAGAACAGCTCGACATGTGGTTTGGCTTTAGCTTTAATATCTCATTATAAGGTTGGTCAAGGCATCGGCCACCTGTTGAGATAATACCGTTAGTTATTTGGTTCTTTAACTAGCCAGAACTTCAGTGGATCCCTCTCTGGTTGTGATTCATTTTTCCTTTGCCTATACATACATTGAATAATCTGTTCTATTTCTTACACATTCTCTTCTTTCCTCATACACCTGACAACACCAAGCTAAGCAAAGAATTCTTCCTTTAAGGGGGTTAACTACTGTACTGCCCTGTAATTGTTCAATGGCTACTTTCCACTTGGTAATGGAAGAAGACTTTAATCTTGGGTAGTGCCATAGCCTCAGTACCATGGGCCTCCACTGCTTTGGATTAAAGTTTTCTCGTTTGTGACTACACTTTTGCACACTATCATATCAGTTACCTTACTTCCATCCCTCACTGAGCTATTTTCCTTATTGGAGGCCTTAGGCTTGTACAACCTTCAATCAATCAAGTGTATAAAGTTATACACTTAATTGATTGATGAGGTATTCTGTTCAAACAGCTAACTTGCTTCTATTGTCTATTTCAAATGTGGGACTTCTACTTGTCCTTAGTTTACATTTTTCAAAAAACAGGTTGAATATCACAAACACGTTTCAATCATAGCCAATCCTTATCAGCATCATACCAGAAACATTGGCTTTATTTCACTGTATTTCTTGACGTTAAGAACACTTGACCATGAGGTTATAGAGTATACTGTCATGTTAAAAAAAAAAAAAAAAAAAAAAAAAAAAAAAAAAAAAAAAAAAAAAAAAAAAAAAAAAAAAACGAAAACAGCACCACCTGTTGGGTTTTTTATAAACTATGCAAGGAGCTACGTATAGCTGGGGTGTGGATCAAAATGTCCAATTGAACAGGGTCGGAACACATGATCATAATGAAAACTTTTACAATTTGGTACAATTCTTGAAGGTTTAGCTTACGATGAGGACATTTTATTCTATGATTTAGCAATAAGATGTGATAAAAAAAAGACACACATTACAAATTATCAAAATTTAGGTTATATAAAATAATTTTCTGAGGTTTTGAGCACTTCCATTCACACTGAATGTAAAAATCATATAGAAATATACAAGCGTAAGAATGCCGACAATCAAAATGATTTCATCATTCCCAATAATGGGATCAATATTATCTGGGAGGACAGTGCCTACTAGACACAGGTTATCTTTCCCAGCATAGGTTTAGAACAATACTTGTAAACTGATAATTACAAACCTATTTGAATAAAACTACTAAAATAGCATTTTGAACCCCCTTCACCCAGTCTTGCGATTAATAAAAACTCATATCTATTTTACTAAAACTACCATTTTTCTGCTTTCGTTTTGGTCGCTACGACAGAAGACCCCAAGAACAGTTCTAAAATTCCCAACAGGTGGTTCTGTCCAAACTTAGATTGCCAATCTCCTGTATTATTAGTACTGGTACCGTTTTGGGAGCCTTTGTAGGGTGACGGCCAAATCCCGTAGAAAACGGGAATATTCTGAACTATAGCCGTCGTTCTAAAAACGATTTTGGCGGGAGAAGCTAACTTAAAAAACCCACCTAACCTATGCTAAAAGCCGCATCCTTACCCAGAGGGGCTTCGCCCCCCGGACACCCCCCCTCTCACAACAGTTTCCTTAGCTACGAGAACGGCGGGAGAAGCTAACTTGAAAAACCCACATAACCTATGCTAAAAGCCGTGTCCTTACCGCAGCCCCCCCTGGATCCCCCCTTACACAACATATTAAGATCCGTAGACCATTTCCAAACGTTTTTTTTCTATACAAGATAACAGTCGGAGCGACAATAAGCAAATTAGGACGCTTGGCCGTAGCGCTCCAAACTAACCCCCCATTTGTAACCTACAATCATATTTTTTTCTTTCTGTCATGCGACTTTCTCTTGGCCAATCTCCTACTTCCACAATTCATATACAGTACAAGCTCCACCCCTTGTTAATAATACCTCTTCCCCCAACTAGGCCTATGTCATACATTTGAAAGTGTTCTTGGATTCTTATTAAAGATAAAGTTTAGTATTTATGGCACCAAAAACAAGTAACAATTTCCTTTTTGAAGGAAATACAAAGCGTTATTGGAGTTTAAACTATTTTACAATGGTTTCGTTAAAGAAATACGCACGTTACGATAAGGGCATCAGACGAGTATTTTAACGGACAAAAATTCCATACGGAAATTAGCTATACACTACCCAAGTGAGGTTTTTGTTTGTTTCCTGAGCATTTGTAGTTCGTTGAGGGAATGTAAAACCAAATTTTATAAGATAAACAAGAAAATCACCTCACCTATGGTTCCCTACCTAATCTATAGTCAATTTCTTTTATCGAGGCAGATTTGCACCAACTCGCAGCGGTGCCCTTTTAGCTCGGAAAAGTTTCCTGAACGCTGATTGACTGGACGAGATAATTCTAACCAATCAGCCAACAGCGATCAGGAAACGTTTCCGAGCTAAAAGGGCACCGCTGCGAGTCGGTGCAAATCTGCCTCAATAAAAAAAAATGGACTATAGTCTCGTTATCTACAGGGGAGGGAGGTATGCAACCCGCAACTCCATCCTTACGCAGTTGTATTCATCCATTCACTACCTAAATATACAACTTCTTTCAATTGGAATATTGTGCTACAGTAAATAATTACCGAATTACTAGGCCTAGGTTAGCCTAGTACTACAATTTTATTTAGCCCGGTGGTAGCTTAGGGCTATGTAATATGATTTTACAGTCAAAGTTACTCTTTAATCATCATGTAAATGTTCAAATTGCCTCCCAGAATGTAAAATGAAGATAAGCTTGGTTTTACGCAACAGAAGCGTAGCCCAAGCTACGGTTGACGGTGGCCATTGCCGCGAACTAAGACTTGGAATCTTTGAAATAGTTTTGATGGTTATAATAAGAATACTACATAAAATACAGTAAGATTTAGTACAAAATGATGCTTTTTTTATTCCAGTTATGTCGATAAATCCCTAATTTTACCGATATTACCTTTACGGTAGAAATGTCGGCATCAGCTTCATGTAAACAACTACGAAGAACCTTTTGACCGGTCGCTTTTCCGCCTCATTTAACACTCAAACATCACGAAAATATTAAATTAAGAACATCACAATGTTAAATTATTATTAATAAACGTAACTTACACTTCAGAACGTCCCGTTTTGTCCCAATTTTTCCAAGTTTCGGGTGTAAACAAGCGGTGAACACCCGCCATGTTTGCTATTTGGTCCCAAATCTCGACTGCCGACGCCGAGGGATCAGATGACATTAGCAGATAGTGACGTCAGCAAACATTAATTTATATTTTCTTCTTAAACTCGAATTATATAATTAAAATCATTGAATTATCTATTTAAAATAGAATATTTGCTTTATTTTGGTATATTTTTATAATTAATATTCCTTATTTGGTTGATTGTAATATTAAAATAGCAATAATAATGTCAAAGTAGGCCTAGTGTTGAATGACACTAATTGATATTTTCTTCTTAAACTCGAATTATATAATTAAAATCATTGAATTATCTATTTAAAATAGAATATTCGCATGATTTTTATATAATTTTATAATTAATATTCCTTATTTAATTGATTTTAATATTAAAATAGCAATAATAATCAGCAAACACTAATTGATATTTTCTAATAATCAGCAAACACTAATTGATATTTTCTTCTTAAACTCGAATTATATAATTAAAATAGAATATTTGCATTATTTTGATATATTTTTATAATTAATATTCCTTTTTTGATTGATTGTGATATCAAAATAGCAATAATAATGTCAAAGTAATGTTGAATGTTTCACTACACGTCATTGAATTATCTTATTAAAATAGAATATTTTCATTATTTTTATATAATTTTATAATTAATACTCCTTATTTGATTGATTGTGATATCAAAATAGCAATAATAATGTCAAAGTAGTGTTGAATGACACATTGATATTTTCTTCTTAAACTCAAATTATATAATTAAAATAGAATATTTGTATGATTTTAATATATTTTTATAATTAATATTCCTTATTTGGTTGATTGTGATATCAAAATAGCAATAATAATGTCAAAGTAGGCCTAGTGTTGAATGACACTCATTGATATTTTCTTCTTAAACTCGAATTATATAATTAAAATCATTGAATTATCTATTTAAAATAGAATATTTGTATTATTTTGATATAATTTTATAATTAATATTCTTTTTTGGTTGATTGTGATATCAAAATAGCAATAATAATGTCAAAGTAGGCCTAGTGTTGAATGACATTAATTGATATTTTCTTCTTAAACTCGAATTATATAATTAAAATCATTGAATTATCTAATTAAAATAGAATATTTGCTTTATTTTAATATAATTTTATAATTAATATTCCTTATTTGGTTGATTGTGATATCAAAATAGCAATAATAATCAGCAAACATTAATTTATATTTTCTTCTTAAACTCGAATTATATAATTAAAATCATTGAATTATCTATTTAAAATAGAATATTCGCATGATTTTAATATAATTTTATAATTAATATTCCTTATTTGATTGATTGTGATATCAAAATAGCAATAATAATGTCAAAGTAGGCCTAGTGTTGAATGACACTAATTGATATGTTCTTCTTAAACTCGAATTATATAATTAAAATAGAAAGTTCGCATTATTTTAATATAATTTTATAATTAATATTCCTTATTTAATTGATTGTAATATTAAAATAGCAATAATAATGTCAAAGTAATGTTGAATGTTTCACTACACGTGCAAGTGTACGCTTGAACTCGAGTTATATAATTAAAATAGAATATTTGCATGATTTTGATATAATTTTATAATTGATACTCCTTATTTAATTGATTGTAATATTAAAATAGCAATAATAATGTCAAAGTAGGCCTAGTGTTGAATGACACTAATTGATATTTTCTTCATAACTCGAATTATCTAATGAAAATAGAAAGTTCGCATTATTTTTATATGATTTTATAATTAATATTCCTTATTTAATTGATTGTAATATTAAAATAGCAATAATAATGTCAAAGTAGTGTTGAATGACATTAATTGATATTTTCTTCTTAAACTCGAATTATATAATTAAAATAGAATATTTTCATTCTTTTAATATAATTTTATATTTAATATTCCTTATTTAATTGATTGTAATATTAAAATAGCAATAATAATGTCAAAGTAATGTTGAATGTTTCACTACACGTGCAAGTGTACGCTTAAAACGCTTGACCGGATGAGCAAAAGCCAAAATGCTAATACCGTTGCTGTTTATCCCACGTTTTAATTTTTATATATTATATTTCCCCTATGATATTCACATTGTTTTATTAATCTCCACAATTAAATGGCTTTTATAACTATAATTATATATCTCTTAGATAAAAGAGATGAAGAGCATTGGTTAAAAATGCTTAGCTTAAATTTTGGAAAATTCTTTTTGGTATTATTCACTTCGGTGTTGCAGAGACATCGTTTTTTTGTAAAAATCATATTTACTCTACTCCATTCTACCTGCATTACTATCTAAATGTCATTAATATATCGTATATATCTTTTTATCATTTCCAACGTCATTAATATAATTTTTGTCGATTTTTCTTATTTTATCGAACTCGGTATATCTACAGTATAGGTCTATGGTTATTTTATTAACGGTATTGCTTTTTAACATGAAAAGTCGTAATAAATGTATATACATTATGGAAAAGCAATTAAATTTACACTAATTTGGTTTAACTTCCATCTTTTGACGGTATTGAAGCAGGCATTGAGTACCGGAGCATGTATATCTACAGTATAGGTCTATGCTTAATTTATAAACGGTATTGCTTTTTAACATGAAAAGTCGTAATAAATATATATACATTATAGAAAAGCAATTAAATTTACATGATTTTGGTTTAACTTCCATCTTTTGACGGTATTGAAGCAACCATTGAGTACCGGAGCATGTATTGCACCAAGCACAGTGACGTAACTTGCTTGCTTTAGATACTTTAATGGCTGCTTTCCTGGTCCTATCATTTTAGACTAGAATGCACTCAATAATAGTTTAGGCAAAATGAAGAAATTTATAATAGAACATTAGGCCTATTATGATACAGCCGTGTTAAAAAATGGCCTCTTGCTAAGTAGGCTCTGTTTCAAACACTTGGCTAATGCAAGATGATTGAATTTACGGAGACAGGATTTGAATTGTTATAAGTGCTATATAATAGAATTTTTTATCGTTTACAATAAATAACCAGTTATAATGATAATAATAATAATAATAATAATAAAAACGCCAGAGATGTTAATGATGTTAGAATGAACTCAAGACAGCGCCATTTGCATTCAATAAATCGTTTTTATTTTTTTTTTTTTTAATGAAGCCGGACTATTTGCAGACTTTATTATAAGTATCATGGTATTTCCCACTTTTTTTTTTTTTTTGGAAAAAAACGACTTAGTCTAGCAACTACCCCTTGACTGTACAATGCAATTGTAGCAAAATTCTTTGTTTTTATATATATCTTTAAGATTAACTTCGAATCTATAAAATATGACTTCCTTAAGAACAATTTCAAGACATAAATGCATATATACTACAGCAGTTACTCCTAAAATAGGATTTCTTTATTTTTTTATATATATCTTTAAGATTAACTTCGATTCTATAAAATATGACTTCCTTAAGAACAATTTTAAGACATATAAATGCATATATACTACAGCAGTTACTCCCAAAATAGGATTTTCCGAGAATTAAAAAAGAAAAAGTGTCTTAATTTTTGGTTCCTAACTGCTAAACTCTGCCTTGACTTCCACAGACACCTGTGGTTTTGCATAAAACATGTTAATGGCTTTTATTTTCCTTTCTTTTTTTTTGGCATATTTCATCTCCCCATTAGCCTATATGTCTATGATAAAATACCAACATGAATTGTTCACATTCATTCACTATCCATATTAATTATTGATCAATAATATCTCAATATTCCATTCAGTGGCATGGCCTTCCTTATGCTAAAATCTAATTTTAACTTTATCTTGATAGTTTTCTTAAATTTAGCTTTACTGGTCTATATTATTATTATTATAATTATTATTGTTGTTATTATTATTACTACAAGCTAAGCTATAACCATCGTTGGAAAAGCAGGATGCTATAAGCCCAAGGAATCCAACAGGAAATAATATTCCAGTGAGGAAAGTAAACAAGGAAATAAATAAACTAAAAGATAAGTAATAAACAATCAAAATAAAATATCTTAACAACAGTAACACCATTAAATTAGATCTCCCATATAAACTAAAAATATTAAAAAAATATGAAGAAAAAATAAGATAGAATAGTGCCCGAGTGTACCCTCAAACAAGAGAACTCTAATCAAAGACAGTGGAGGGAATGGTACGGAGGCTATGGCACTACCCAAGACTAGAGAACAAAGGTTTGATTTTAGAGTCCTTGGGAAGAGCTGCTCTCCATAGCTAATGTCTCATACAAATTTGATTTATTTACTTTATTTTTTCATCTAATAAACTGTCATTTGCCTTCTTCAGGAGTCAATGCACCCTCGTATCAGCATAATTTTCAACATTATGAACTTACCTTTTCTATAATCTGTGCATTACTCAACCTCCTTACCTGTTATTTGCAAATTTTTAAAGTAAATAAAAGTTTGAGCCATTTAATTCCAATATTTAATTTGCTACCATTTAGCATTTAAAAATTCTTTCCTAACTATAAAAAAATGAGACCTTTGTATGATCCAGAATATTATTATTATTATTATTATTATTATCACAAGCTAAACTAAATAATCACCTCCTCCTTAGACTAAATCGTGTTGACCCGAGAATCCTTTAAGATGGCTTCAAACTGTTGGAACCTAGATATACGTCTACCTTTAGGGTCCAGAACCTTTAGGTATGCAGCCTGAGACTATATAATAAGCTCCCAGGAAACATTCAAATGATTGAAGACATTAAGGCTTTCAAGAGGATACTGAAGACTTTCTTATTCCACGAGTCTTTTGACAGTGACGATTTAACAGTAAATGAACAATATGCGATATGAAATGTTAACCCTTTTACCCCCAAAGGACACACTGGTACGTTTCACAAAAGCCATCCCTTTACCCCCATGGGCGTACCGGTACGTCCTTGCAAAAAAATGCTATAAAAGTTTTTTTTTCATATTTTTGATAATTTTTTGAGAAAATTCAGGCATTTTCCAAGAGAATGAGACCAACCTGACCTCTCTATGACAAAAATTAAGGCTGTTAGAGCAATTTTAAAAAAATATACTGCAAAATGTGCTGGGAAAAAAATAACCCCTTGGGGTTTAAGGGTTGGAAATTTCCAAATAGCCTGGGGGTAAAAGGGTTAAACACTCTGAACGAACAAGGTAAAACGACAGTAGAGGTCCTGTAGAGAGTGGGGTTCCCCCTGCTGTATGGGACAGGAAAAGCAGCCATCAAAGTTAGTAAATATGCAAGTTAATTAAACAACAAAAAGAATTAAAATATTTATTAATATGGCCTGACAAGACATCAGATTATAAAAATTTCATAATCCTATATGCATGAAGTGATATGAAAAAAATGGATTGAAATATTTGGTATAAATTCTAATCATGCATTGGATTATTTTAACAAGAGAAATATGAAGTTTTTTTTAATAGGTCACTTTTATTATTATTGCCAGGATGAAAAATCATTATGTTGCATAAATGTTGAACTAGAATGTATGAAAAAATACAATATTTTCAATATATACAAATGACTGTATTTTATCACTAGGCTATTCCTCTCTTCCAAGAAAGACCAGACTTAAAATTTAAACTTCTGTTTATATTATACAGTACAGTAACTATATTATATTATATATCTGTACACTAGAATTGATTACAGGCACAAGAGAATACAAGGAGAAACTGAAATTCAATAAAATCATAACATGAAAATATAAGCAGAACATTTGAAGCATACACATTCATTCTGGTATACATTTTCATTTACTATTCACTATGCTGCATTTCTATAAAATATAACAATAGGACGAAGTGGTATCAGCTATACCATCGCTGTTATGCTATTAGGAGGCGATACTCAAAGGTTAAATTCTCCTCGCTCCAGCTACTTAACCTAATACTGGACATTGTTAAGTCACCCCAAATAAAAATCAAACTAAGAAGAGTTCATAGCTTACGGACATCCCGAGTCACTCGTTCACAGCCAACGCAATTTCCCCTTCACGGCCTCTTTGCTATCCTCGAGAACCCAGCAGAGTTATTGAACGACGTAGCACCGGCAGCAGACTTGGTCGAAGGAACGGAAATCTTGGAAGCAGTCCTTGGGAGTTTGCTAGGTAGTTTTGAGGGAAGTTTGGAAGCACAATTACTCTGACTTCTCACAAGACCCTTAATTGGGTTTCCTGAATTCGATCGAGGTCCCAAGGGCAACTTGGAAGATTCCTGAGGCTGCAGAGATACGCGCGTCGGCGGCTGCAATCTCGAGGAGCTTCTGGTTTTCGCGGAATCGAGAGTGTTCTCTTTACCTTTCGAACTGGGAGGAGGCATTATTCCACTAGGTTTCACTGGGGTGGTTTTGACATTCTGTCTGGCTAGGGAAGAAGACCTTGTCAGAGTTCCTTTAAGTGGTACTTCTGCCTCCTTGTTTACAACATTTTTTGATCTAAGAACAGAACTTCCGATAGTGGAAGACCTCTTCCGAGCAATCTCTGCAGGTTTCTTCATTTGGCCATTTGAGGGCGCTAAGCTTATACGCTGGGAAGGCAACATTGCCCCAAGCTTTTGATTTTTGTTAGCAATTAAAGCCTTAGGTGGAGAGCTTGACTTACTATTTGGCTCTCTTACCTGCATGTTCTCCTTGTTTGCACTGATCTTCTTTTTGGCAGATGAAGCCTTGTTTTCTGTAGGGATGTTAGGTTTCTCGAGATTAGATCGTCTCAGGCCGTTATTTACCTTTGATACTGGTCCCGACTTCTTTATAAGCCCTTTGTCTTTAATCACAACCTTATTGGAAACAACCTGATTCAATCTCCTCTCTTTTGGCTGATCAATTACTCTAGTTTCATTTGGCTGATCAATTACTCTAGTTTCATTGATGACCGAGAGATCTTTTTTATCACCGTCAGCTACTTTGTCTTTTCCGACACTTTCGTGTGGATCCGCCAAAGGGATTACGCGAGTCTCATTGTGTGGCAGTTCTGTCGTCAATTCTATTTCTTTTGGTTGTGACTGAATGTCACTTATAACATTGCTTGCAGTGTCAGTTACATTCTCTTGTTCTTTTTCTACTTCATTTGGAAGAGGAGGTTGTAATTCGGTTGTTCCTTGTATGTCATCACCTTTAACTTCCTCCACTTCTGAAACTTCCTTCTGTTTGGGTAAAATCCTTGTTGTATCCTTATCTACATCTTCACTTTCTTCAGACAGTTTCATATGTACATTTTTGGCACAATGTTGAGATTTCGGTTCACCTACACATTCATCATTTTCTCGATCTTCAGATTTCTGCATTTCCTCGCTCTTTCTGACATTGGACGAGACCTGCGCAGCTTCATCCTCCGTGCGGCGAGATGAACGATTTTCCTCTGAATTCACCTGATTTTTATCTTCCTCTCCAAAACTCTGTGGAAGATTATCAATGCACAGATTTTCATTCATGCATTCTACCGAGTTTTCTACTCCTTCCAATACCTCCGAGAACTCTTTCAACTTATCTGCATCCAACGGGGTCTGGGCAATGTCGGCATCGACATTTTCGGGGACTTTAGCATTCCCACGTTTCGGAACATTGCCTTCACTTGAATCTGCAGTAGAAGGAAGGCATATATCCTCCTGCATATGTTTTTTAACTGGAGCTTCTGACATCATCAAAGACTTCTTAGCTGAAGTATCCACGGTTTCTAGGCCGCTTTTGGATGACCCTTTCAAATTCTCCAGGGATGGATTATCTGTAAAGGAGGAAAATTTATAAGGGCCCTATTCATAACCGAAAAATTCACTATACGCTTCACTTCCTGCTTAGTACAGCAGGGAACAGACTGGTGGAAATATACAGCCATTTAAACCCAGTTGTTTATTTCTCAGCCAACTACAGTACCTTTTGTGCATCTGCAACTAATTTCAAATTTGATAAATTACCCATGAATTTACATAACACCTCAATATCTAAAGTAAGTATGGGTGAAAATACCTACTAGAAAAAAGCAGCTAATTTTCCACTACAAGCCCATGAATTCTGATTAATAAATAAAAATATTTCATAAATTTAAAGACTCAAATCGAAAATCTACTGAAAAAGAAATCATGAAGCTGATCAACACTGTTCCTTTTTCTCTAAAAGTACCAATATCGTCTAACCACTCTTATATTTCTCAACATAATTGAATCAGTAATCTACAATGTAGATGATAATAATGTATCAAAGAGACACAAAACAGATAAAACAAAGAGCTGACCCACCTTGACTCTGCTGCTCGGGTATCGAAGAAGTGGTGCTGACTATGAAACGAGACCTTGAGGGCGGAGCTGCGATAGGCGTGGGGGCCGGACCGTCAATCCCCAAGGCATCTGAAAACGGACCTATCTTCGTCGCCGGCGTACTCGTAATCCTTGGGCACATGCTGGCACAATCTGGCCTGGAATAAGTAATTTGTTTTATTAAACTATTCAAAAGTTCAAACTCGCGGCAAACGTTTTTATGTTGAACAGGCTTGCATAAGTCCTTTTATAGTTTATAAATCAAATATCTGTTTTAATGTTAATGTTTTTAAAATATTTTATTTTAATTTTCATTACTTCTTATATCGTTTATTAATTTCCTTATTTCCTTTCCTCACTAGGCTATTTTGCCCTGTTGGAGCCCTTAGGCTTATAGCCTCTTGCTTTTCCAACTAGGGTTGTAGCTTAGCTAATGATAATAATATTAAAAAAAAAAAAATTCTGATGTACACTGGACTTGACTGAAGCACTTGTAAACCTTTACGAAGCAGCAGACGTAAGGGACATGACAATGTTCTACAGCAAAAGCAAACCATATACTATAATATGATCAGAGACAAAAGACTACTCTCCTCCCAAGCTATGGCTGCTCTTTCAAACTTCCTTCTCCAGCTCAAAGGGACTGAGGTTTTGAACGCTAACAAAAATATTTTGGAGACGCGGGTGGGGCTTGAACGTCAGACTCACGAATCGTGAGCCGAGGAGGACGTTATTAACTAGAATGCCACAACCTATGCAAAATGGTCGGAAAGCAATAGTTTCAAGTAGAAATTCAGCAATAGAAGGTGAAAGAAAGCAAAAGATCCTGAATATTAGATGGTGACAATACACACAAGAAGTTTTATAGAAATAATTGCTAACCGTTTTGAAAATGGTGAAATTCCTCAATTTCATACACCAGCAACCATGTATTTAACGAGACCCTTCGTCACCAAATTAACTTGAGGAATTAATCGCAGTTGAACTCTAATAACTGAAAAGCAAATGAAAATGAACCATACCTGTTAACATCTGGTGTCGAAGTCATAATACCTCTGGATGGTATAAGGTCCGGAGTGGATGGCCTTTCATTTTCTGTTAAGATAGTTAAGAATAACAACATTAAAAGATGCATTTTTCAGGTGCATTCAACCTCCACTCTACATTATTTTTCTGCATTATGCTTTCAAGCCATTTTATGTCTTCATACTTAAGGGGTTTAATTCATTCATGTTTTCTCAGGATATTAAGTGTCTAGAAAATTCCAAGTATGTCCAAACTGTTAAAAGGAGTTGGGGACATCTTAAAAGATAGGCATACAGACCGTACAGTCAGACACAGGAATTCCTGATACACCCCGCTCTAAGGAAGAGCACCCTGTTACACCATCACTGAGCGGAAAGTTCCTGCGTGTAGCCCTGCCGACAACTTATGTCACCTCTCCCTACACGATCTGTTTAGTTACTCGATGTGCAGTATGGGCGTGACAGGATGGTGACAGGGTGTACTAAGAATTCCTATGTCCAGCTGTACATACTACCAAGCAGTCTCAATTCTTATCCCATTGAATAATTTTTCTACCAGCAATTACCCTAAATTTTAACCAAAAACTGCTTTAAAACCAAGATGAAAGAGGCTGAACTAAAAACTACATTGCATATTGAAATGACTACTTCCAAATTTAGTGTAGAATAATAATATACAGTACTGAAAACCTACTTACCAATACTACTACAAGAACCAAAAGAAGGGAGCTGAGGCCTTCCAGTTCCTTTATAAAGGGCTTTGTTTTCAATTTCTTCTGGGGTGTTGCTGATGTTGTCTAAAGCTCTAATTCCATCCAGTCCATCTGGAAAAAAAAGTGACTAGGAAATATTCTTCTTGATTTATAAAAGTAGAAATATTGGTATTTTGATTATAAAAATAATCACTGCTTTTATAACATTAAACTAATGTCTATAATACTGTAAAAAGTAGAAAAGTTTAGATTCTTATTGAATTATTCAAAAACTACAACGAATATGAAGCTTTCAACTATCATTCACCTGTAAAGAAACTATCTTGAAAAAATAAACTTTGCTCGATAGCTCATTGTAGCTTCAAGACACTGATGTCCTTCACTATGCCGACAGTGTGTATAAAGAACGCACGTAAAATTCCAACTCGATTCTATTTCATATTCAAAGCTTTAAATGCCCGTAACAACATACAATTCTATTCTTTATAGATGCCCAGAGCAGAAACATAACCACATTTTGAAGCCTGATCTATAACATCTCATTGGTTAGTCTACAAGTATTTTCTTTGATTAGATGCCATCTTATCTCCTTGTTTCCTTTACTTACTGGGATATTTTTCCCTGTTGGAGCCTTTGGGCTTATAGCATCCTCCTTTTCGAACTAGGGTCGTAGCTTAGCTTCTAATAATAATAACATTAGCTTTTAAGTTAAGTAAAGTTCCTTAAAACGTCTTAAAACTTTGAAATCTTATTTTCATATCAAATTAGTAGTTGTTAAGTTAATTAAAGTTCCTTAAAACTTTGTAAAACTTTGAAATCTTATTTTCATATCAAATTAGTAGTTGTTAAGTTAATTAAAGTTCCTTAAAACTTTGTAAAACTTTGAAAACTTATTTTCATATCAAATTAGTAGTTGTTAAGTTAATTAAAGTTCCTTAAAACTTCGTAAAACATGAAATCTTATTTTCATATTCATCCCAGATTAAATAAGCCTAATAGTCATCTGAAAAGTAAATTACGTCTTACATCTCCACGCCACCTTTGTAAGCAAACCTTTCCAGTTATCTGAAAAGGAACTTAGGTCTCACATTTCCACGCCACCTTTGTAAGCAAACCTTTCCAGTCTTAATCTTAAAGGGTGACTAACCTGTTTGATAGTTACATCACCATAACTCTCCCGTACAGTAATCCTTACCTGGGGTGTCCTTCTGGGGCTTATCGTCAGAGGTGTCCACAGACACGCCCGCCAAGGGTAAGGCTCTCATGGGACCATTTTTCACACGGCCCGGTCCTCCTTGGAATCGCCGAAGCTTGTTCGTCACAGACTGCTCGTTAACACATCCACCCTTCAGCCCTGATTAGACCATAAATGAAATATATCAGAACTTACATATCACACCGAGAGAAAAAAACACACGTTTTAATAGATAGAATACTACTTTCCACACAGAAAAATCATGTGTTAACCCTTTTACCCCCAGGTTCTTTGGAAATTTCCAACCCTTAACCCCCAGGGGTTATTTTTTCCCTGCACATTTTGCAGTATATATTTTTTAAATTGCTCTAACAGCCTTAATTTTTGTCATAGAGAGGTCAGGTTGGTCTGATTCTCTTGGAAAATGCCTGAATTTTTTCAAAAAATTATCAAAAATATGAAAAAAAAATATTTTTATAGCATTTTTTTGCAAGGACGTTCCGGTACGTCCATGGGGGTAAAGGGATGGGTTTTGTGAAACGTACCAGTACGTCCATGGGGGTAAAGGGATGGGTTTTGTGAAACGTACCAGTACGTCCTTTGGGGGTAAAAGGGTTATATATAAATGATTAAGGTTTGAAAGTAATTTGCCATTGAAAACATTTCCTGTTCTTTTAAAAATCATGTTCATTATTCCTTCTATAAAGGTATCCTCACTTTAAATAGGAGTGAAAAGATCTACATAAATCATCTGGTTCATCGATTTTGACCTATCGTTTTACGGTATGGGAAGTAGATAAAAGTTCTGCTAATAATACATACATATACCAAGGCACTTCCCCAAATTTTGGTGGGTAACCGACATCAACAAATGAAACAAAAACAAAAAAGGGGACCTCTACTCTCTACTAATAGCCACTTTATCACTATTGAGAGATTTTGAAGAAGGTTGAATCTATTTCTGGGCGAGGAACCTATGTCGCCCGGTGAAGGAACGTGGTAGAGGGCAGTAGTCGGATGTAGAAAGGCACCTCGTAGTATCAGGGGATGTTGAGGAAGGAGAGGACTAATTGGTAAGGGACCTCTGGTAGTGGTTCTAACACGCCCCAGTTACTATACCGACGCTCAATTAGAGTGAGCGAGCTGGGTTTATTCCTGGCATTCCATGCAACTTTTTTCCCTGGTATATTTAGCAGTTTTATAAAAGTTTTATAATGGTGGATAATGTGGGAGGATGGGCTGTGGCACCCTAGCAGTACCAGCTGAACTCGGTTGAGTCCCTTGTTAGGCTGGGAGGAACGTAGAGAGTAGAGGTCCCCTTTTTTGTTTTTGTTTCATTTGTTGATGTCGGTTACCCCCCAAAATTGGGGGAAGTGCCTTGGTGTATGTATGTATATTTAGCAGTATTTATGCCTTAGAAATGGTGCTATAAGGAGGATTTCACGGAGCGACACAGGTCGAGCCCAGAAAATGTTATTTTAAAAAACAAAAATTATATTTACTGAAAGAACCGAGACGATAAAAATTGAAATACCATAAATATGTTAAACGGGCTAATTCCCGCTTGATGTCCACCTAAAATAAACAAGTTGCGAATTCACCAAATCTTCCATTCAAATGAAATAGAAATGTAACTAAGTACTTACTAGCATGTTAGCTGCACTCTGAAAACTAGTAAATAGTAGTACTGTACCTGGCATTGGTGCACACAGGTTTGGAGGCTGAGTGGAGATGTTATCTTGTTTACTGTCTGCTACAGTTTGAGCATTTTTTCTTACACCTAGAGACATTCTGTGTATGAATGATTGGGCTGGATCTTTGGTCACCTGTAAAAGTAAGGATACGAATATTAATTGTTTGTCAATAAAGTTAACCATATTGAAGGGAGATTAAAATTAATAATTCTGACATAGAATATATAAATTCTTTATTCTATCAAGAAACCACTGTGAAAAGTTTAAAATTTTTGCAATTGTATAATTCACATACATAAAACTAATCAATGTAATTTACTGGCTAAGTAGAAATAAAATCTCACGGCCAGTTCAGGTCAAGAGTACAGGATAGAGTAGAGAGATCGAAAGAGAATTTCAATATTTGTAATTATAGAGGAGTGGAAATTCTGAGTTGAAAGGATACTATACAACTGAAGACATTCAGAAATGCACAGTGTACTTCACTGCAAGAAAAAAGTGGCATAAAAACTTACCGTATTTTTACCAGGCAAATCTTGAATACCACTGCATTTTGGGGTGGACACGGCATCCGGTTTGATCTTTGTGGATTTCATTGGAGTTGAATCGAGGATCATCTTGAAAACCTCTCCCTCGGCATCCATGAGATTGACGGTTTCGTTTAGCGAGGCAATGTGGTACTCCCCTCTTTCAAAGGTGACGTTCAATTTCTCGCACTTCTTATCATTGTTGTCTTCTCCTTCAGTTGCCGCTTTTAATTCCAGATCAAAAGTTGTATTTGCGGCCTTTGGCTGTTGGGAGTCGAAAGTGAGATTCGCTTTCTCTACTGCTTTGGCACAAAACGTTTCATTTTGGGCTTCGCTCGTTTTCCCGAATGTTGTATTCACTGCCTGAATATCCACTTTCTCCTTTTTAAAAGGTTCCTTACTATCTCCAGCGGCGTTGAAAGTGTCGTTCAGCGGCTTCGCCAAACTCTTTACCCTCTTGCTGTCGGCCCCAACTACTAAGTTCACCAGGGAACCAAAGGATTTGTCTAGTGCAAATACATCTTGGGGTAAATCACCGAGAGACCTGGATCTATTGGCGACGCTGTGTGTTTCATTCAACAGGCGTTCAAGTCCCTCCGATTCCAACTTGCTGATGATGTGTCCTCTGCAACTAATTTGTTTCTCCTCTTTCTGAAGATCAAATAAATTTATTAAACAACTATTCTTAAGACTTGCAAAGTTTTGGCATAAAATTAAAAGGAGGAGGATTTAAGACAAGATCAAATAATGTTTGGAGAATCAAACAGAAGCTTATCATAAGAACCCAAGACTATAGTGACTTTCAATAACTTTGCCCCGAGCACACGAGATACCTACTCCGGTTGCGCAAATCTTTTACCCCAAAGAAACACGTGGCTGTTTGTTAAACAGTGTGTAGGCAATATGAAAGAGTGTATTGACAGGCTACTACACATCTTTTTTTAGAAGGTTCTGTATGATAACTTTCAAAGGCCCATTCCGTCTAACAAGTTCACAACTGAAAATAGTCTAAAACATCTCCTGTGTTTGGATATTCTCTTAAGAATTTTTCATAATAAATCTCTAAATATTAAATCAATTAATAAACAAGAAGGGTTATAATACTGAGGTACTAATTGATCAGCATCAAGTAATACACTCCCAAAGCTATACAAAGCAATCACCTTCTCGAGATCCGGCAGTGGAGCAGCCAATGGGAAATCGTCATCTTCCTCAAGAATCTGTGATTTTGCCATACGGAAAGAGGACATCAAGCTGTCGTTAAGTTCTTCTATATCTGAAACAAATGATGCACAACTGTAAACATACATACATACATATACCAAGGCACTTCCCCCAATTTTGGGGGGTAGCCGACATCAACAAAGAAACAAAAACAAAAAGGGGACCTCTACTCTCTACGTTCCTCCCAGCCTAACAAGGGACTCAACCGAGTTCAGCTGGTACTGCTAGGGTGTCACAGCCCACCCTCCCACATTATCCACCACAGATGAAGCTTCATAATGCTGAATCCCCTACTAATATAAAACTTTCTTTAACCCTTTTACCCCCAGGCTATTTGGAACTTTCCAACCCTTAACCCCCAGGGGTTACTTTTTTCAAGCACATTTTGCAGTATATTTTTTTTAAATTGCTATAACAGGCTTTATTTTTTGTCATAGAGAGGTCAGGTTGGTCTCATTCTCTTGGAAAATGCCTGAAGTTTCTCAAAAAATTATCAAAAATATGCAAAAACAAATGTAAATAGCATTTTTCTGCAAGGACGTACCGGTACGTCCATGGGGGTAAAGAGATGAGTTTTTAAACGTACCAGTACGTCCTTTGCGGGTAAAAGGGTTAAAGAAGTACAGTAGTTCATAAACAAAATGTCTCAAAGGGCTACTGGAATTCCATAAACAGAAAATGATGAAAAAGTTTGAGAAAAGATAAAAAATACCTGTAAGATTACAAATACAGGTACAGTAAAACATACTAATTAAAATAGAGAAGATTATCAAAGTCTGAACATTTAATTGCCCTAACTAATGCCGGTGGATGATAAACTACGGCCGTAAGAGTAGACATCTAGGCAAGTGACTAACACTTAACTAACAGGACACAGAATGACCTATGAAATTTATAACTTCTTGTTAGAGGGGTAAATTATACCCCTCTAACAAGAAGTTATAAATATTGTCTGAATCTAAAAGGGCTAATGAAAAATAAAATGAGTTTATTAGACCGCTATTTGCAAACGAAAACTTTTCAACTTACTCAACACGTTGCAAGCACCTCCGAGGGTCATTCGATTGCTGGGCGATAACGGGGGGAGGGTTTCCTCTGCCTCGGGACTGGGTGCGGATTTGACAACCGAAGGCTTTAGGTGTTCGCAGAGCTTCTTAATTCTTTCCTCAATATCTACACCAGATCCATCCTTAAACGGTACCCACATAATACATATATCAACATCACTGTTATTAAAAGTCATGCAGAAATTCTAAATGGTTAAAGCAAAATAATACTAGTAACTGAACTCCCATATGGAAAGCGTTCAAGTGTACAAAGACACAAAAGAGAGTATATGATGACACATGAATACTTTATAAACAATATTAACATGACAATGATTACTGACAAACTGTAGAGTTGTATTAGCAGACAGAAACTCCCTTTGAATTACCACTTACAAACTTCGACTGACTTACCCTTGAATTATTCATACATACTTCTGGCATACCATCAACGGGCTTTTTGATGGGTGACGCCATCATCGATGAAGACAATAAGTTATCGCTGATTTCATCCAGATCTGTCATAAACAAAAAATTCAAGTCGAATCAGCCGTGTATGCAAAATTTGTTTTCCGTCTTTCCATAAGTTAGTTATTTTAAAAATATCTTCAATTTAAATTCTCACTTTGAGCTTTACTGCCTATGACCATGTCTTAGAAGTCCGACAAAACTACTGCGCTAAGGATTTCTCTTTCCAACGAATCATGCAATTATTCCATAAATATGGAGCCACAAAAAAAGCTGAAACACACGTAAGTATTATAAAAAAGACGCTAATAAATAAATGGTATACACAACGGAATAATGGATCTGAATGTTATAAAATAGATCAAACTTATACAGTAGTTAGATAGTGTATTTTTCACGCCATTAAGAATACCCAACGATGGTAGTCTTATCATTGAAATGTCATACTCAGACGAAGCACTCTCAAAATGCAGAGCCAAACTTCCCAAGTCCCTTTATCTGTGATAATCCTGTCTTTAGTCCACAACATATGTCAACAATAGGGGCACTCAGTAAAGCGCAGACCTCCGCTACGGCAGCTTACATCTCGACCTTGACCTTAAAATGTATTAATTGGCGTGGATTTCCACACACAAATATGAACTAAGTTTGAAGTATCTGTGATAACGATGTCCAAACTTATGGCTGATTACGTGAATTGGACATTTTGCTTGACTGAGACCTTTCACAATTTAATCATTTCCAGCTTTTTACATAACAGTTAATTCCTGCAAAGTGTCACTACTCTATGATTAAAACTGTGGCCAGGAACCTGTTCACAAACACACTCACAAATGGGCAAAAACATAACCTCCTTCCAACTTCGTTCTGTAGGTAATTATTGAAAACAAATCCTAAAAGGAACTTTAAAAAATTCAAATGTTCTCATCATTGAAATTTCGAGGAGTTGCAACACACGATACTGCTGTAATCAAGATGTAATACATTATCCTAAACCCTACGGGTCATCCCTCTGATATCTAACAATGCTATCTTATCTTTGTTGATATTATCCACTAAAGATATTTTCTATTTCCTGGAAAAGAGACAACCCACAGGAAAAAATTCATAATCTCAAAATCCAGCTTAAAATAAACGTATATATGGAGTGACAGATAATTTCTAGTCATTTCCTAAATATTGCAATCATCAGCAATAAAGAAAAGCCTCGGAGAACCTACTCAAGAAACTCAATGACGGATGCTCAGAGGATGATATGGGCGAGGATGTCATGTTGGCGGATTTCTCCTTCGGGCTTATCCTCTCGAGGGCCCCTTCACTTCCGGCAGACGACCCACCTCCGGCAGCGGGTTGCGAAACTTGTAACCCATTCTGGAGAAGATGAAAAAGTTAACAGTCTTGATATTTCATTGTTAAATCCTGCTTTTTCAACTAAGGTTGTAGCTGAGCTAGGAATCATAATAATAGTTCAAATACTCCCCATACACTTTAACCCTTTTACCCCCAAAGGACGTACTGGTACGTTTCACAAAAGCCATCCCTTTACCCCCATGGACGTACCGGTACGTCCTTGTGAAAAAATGCTATAATTTTTTTTTTCATATTTTTGATAATTTTTTGAGAAAATTCAGGCATTTTCCAAAAGAATGAGACCAACCTGACCTCTCTATGATGAAAATTAAGGCTGTTAGAGCAATTTGAAAAAAAAATACAGTATACTGCAAAATGTGCTGGGAAAAAAATAACCCCCTGGTGGTTAAGGGTTGGAAATTTCCAAATAGCCTAAGGGTAAAAGAGTTAAAAAAATCCCTTAAAGCAGGATACATTATTAGTCTAGAAATGTGACTCGAGTCTTGTGAAACTAATTTATAATAAGAAAAGAGACAAGATAGATCTATTTATTTCTTGACAATTAAAAAACAATAACCTCAATCTAAGAAAACTATACTGTTTAATCCTATTGGTGTGTACTGTAAAAACACAAAATTAAATCACAAAGCATCGTTCTCTATTACAATTCTGAGATTGAATATCTCTTGACTTCTTATCAATAATAATAAGAGAATAAACCTCCTTGCATATTCAACTTTACCTCATTCACCGACACAAGCCGAGCGAGCTTCGGTGGCAACGCGAAGCTGAGCGCCCAGATTTTCTGGGCCAAATCTTGTGGAGAAAAGCAGGAAAATTTCTTAGTTATATGACGTACAGTATCTATTTTCTAAATTGTATAACAATCAATCCTCATAACATTTCAATGTCTATTGCCTATAACTCTACATGATAATTTTTCAACATTTGGAATAATAAACCTTTAACTGTTATTCACAATAAACCTTTAACTGTTATTTATAATAAACCTTTAACTGTTATTCATAATAAACCTTTAACTGTTATGCATAATCAGTGGGTTCTTTATAAATGCACTAGGAATGGAAAAATGTCAGTGAACTGTTTGATAAGAACTGGCTTTTCTATTACAGAAATAAGAAAATAATAAGGAAATGGTTTGGTTTCTCTTAAACCATCTAACATCTAAAATCACACATTAAAATTCTTGATCAATCGAGGCCGTTTTGCTTACCGTTGGGCGTAGCAGGAACCTTGAATTTTGAATCATCGCTTCCACAAAATGTCGATTTCTCGCTTGCAATTGTACTCATCGTTCCTTCCTTGGATAATATATAGACGAGGAATAATACGTTAGTTTTGGACATGCGAGTCAACTTAGACAAGAAAATTATGCTGAAAGAATACAGGTACTCAATGGGTAAAAATACAAAATCTTAATTCAATGAGTAAATCAGTGTATCAAGGATAACCTTCGATCAAAGGGATTGACCGGTGATGAGGTGTGGGACAGAGGTAGATGGAGAAAGCTGACCAGAAACATCGACCCCACATAAAGGTGGGAGGAGATGCAGACAAAGAAGAAGAAGAAGAAGAAACTAACCCTGAGATATGAACGGTGCTTCACGGGACTCGGCGAACCAGTCGAGATCGAGACGAGATCCGCGCAGTCCGGGCCGCTCGAATTCAAAGCGGGAACGTCAATGTCGTCTAGTAGTTCATCTTTATTAGCATTGGGGACACAACTGCTACTCTCTTGATGAAGCAAAGTTGATGTTTTTGTAGGGGAAGAAAATGTAAATTGAATATCAATAAAATAAAATATTACAGACTTTTACATCTACATTTAAGTCTGCCAGCTAATCACTATATTTCTCTAAAGTAGTTTACACAAAATGCTTGGCTGCTTTTAGGTTTTATAAGGCTAAAAATAATTGTTTGAAAAAAAATAAGATGGTAAAAAATTGGTAGGACGAGACCAAATGACATTAAAATATCTTGATCCCATAAAAAATATATGTAAAACTATACATTCTGTAACTGATAAAGTACAAAACTAACTATACTCAATGCAGGAAGTAATAAACAATAAGGGAGGCACCTGGTTTTACACGGATTTCCCTACTACTGCCACGTCTCCACAGAACACGGGCATGTGATATAATAAAAAGAAACTGTTTGAAACAGGAACAAAAATTTAATAGAGCATAAAAACCTCATCCCAATAAGGTATATAGTATATGAACTTCCTAAAATCTTTAATGCTTTGAATTTTTTACTATAAAACTCTCATGAATTTCTATCAATCTATTATTAATACTGTACAATTGTTTAATTGGATCACAAAGTGACATTTCCAAACTCTTAAATAGCCTTGACTAAAGGCGTTGCTCTTAAATTAAAACCTACAAAAGCCTTCCAAGAAGTAGGTAAGCTCAAAAGACTAAAATCATTCAGGGACTGTACATGAAAATTATTAGTTGTAGTCAAAACGATGCTGCCAACCCCTTTAATGTGGTTTACAGTTTCCCGAACAGGCAAGTAGTGAAAGGTACCTGTTTACGGCAAAGATAAAATCTAAGTCAAGGTAATTCTCTCACCTATAAATATCCCCTAAAGACTCAAGCACAAACTCTTAAATAAGTAAATCAAAACTAAGTCGGCAGGTTCCTTACCAGGTGGTATAGAAGAACAAAGTTTTGAGTTGCCGCCACTTGCCACCCTCTTAACCGGAAGACGCAAACTACAATTCTGTGTTCCGTTCTGAAAAAGAATAGTGAATATTTGCATCATTTCCGAAATACTTCAGTAATTGCATAAACATATTAGATATTCACATCAATAACACTAATGTGCCAATGCTTAGTACACAAAATAAAACACCCCAAAATCAAACCATTGTTCTCTAGTCTTGGATAGTGCCTTGGCCTCTGTACCATGGTCTTCTAATACCTTGGGTTTAGAGTTCTCTTGCTTGAGGGAACACTCATGCACACTATTCTATGTTTCCCTTCCTCACTGGGATATTTTCCTTTTAAGAGCCCTTGCGGTTATAGCATCAGCATCCTGCTTTTCCAACTAGGGTCGTAGCTCAGCTAGTAAACACCGACCACAGCTTACTGCTGGACCTTCCCATAGCAAAGTGATTTTCCTTTGTCTACACATAATACAGTACATAGTCTGGAATAACCCACTATTCTTCCTCATCATAGTTTACTTCACAACCTTATTTAATTGATTTATGGACTTTATAATCAATGTGCAAGCACTGGGACTCTGAAGGAGATGCAGTTAAACATCAAACATACATTAAAAGAGGTTAAACAGCCACCTGGAAGATAGGAAGTACAAACTAAGGTAAAATATACTAAAAAGGAGTGAGCCACCAAGGACTGGAGACGATGAAAAGTCCCTCGAGTGGTGCATATAAATTGTTCACAATCATGTCGTGACGAGATACTAGAAACACAGCTACCAACATCCAATATGGCTGAAAGGGGTTAAGCTCAATGCTATTGTTTATAGCAATAGTAGTTCCACTCTCGTAGTTAAATTTAGGCGAACCTCTTAACCACCGAAATACTCTATGATGTTCTTCATTAGCGTATCAAAATCTACAACATACATGATACTGGAATACAATACTTAAAAGTAAAAACTTACCCAAAAACTTGAATGATGTTTTGGAGGACTACTCGGTGATCCAGTTGAGAGGGAGACGAGCTCGGCTGAGGACGACCCGCTGGGACTGAAGACAGGCATTTCGATGTCTTCTAGTAATTCTTCTTTTGGACTGCAGGGGCTGTTCGATTCGCTATCGCTGCTAAGTAAGCGTGCAAGTCCTGCAAGGAAGAAAGACCAATGTTAATTAATTACAATTTATAGTTATTTATTTCCTTTCCTCACTGAGCTATTTTTCCTGGTTGGGGTCCCTGGGCTTATAGCATCCTGTTTTTCCTAATAGGTTGTTGCTTAACTAGAAATGATAATAATGAAATTAATGTACTAACACAAAAATTTCTTTATATAGGTAACTAGACATAGATCTGAAGCACTTGTATTGTACAAGTATATTATACTTAGTTACAATTCTATAGAATCAGTGTAGTCAACTTACGATGAATATGACATTCTATATAATGTAATAATGTTATTTTTAAGACACTATGTAACTGGCTCACATTCACAGCCTATGGTAATCTAGGCACGGCATTCATATAAGCCGCAAGTTCCTTTACAGTCAATCCCTAAGGTTTACCATTGAAATAATTGCTATTTATCAACAATTACAAAAGGTGCCATGAAGATTGATGCCAACCTCGCACAATGACATTCGTTAATCCTCGCTCTGCAAGCATTTTCCTTCAATTTGATTGATTGATTGATTTAAAGTTTTCAGGCATCCTGACATCTAAGGTCATTGACGCCGGCCTTCAATTTGAAGTACTGTAATATTGTGCAGGTGAGTTGAAAAGCATACAGTCCTTACTAGACAATCAAGAATCTCCCCATTGCAGAGCTATAATTGAATATATACATATTACCACAACTTCTTCTTCCCCGTTATCCCTACATTGAGGTCGGCTGCCGGATGGGCCATCTCCAATGCCTTCAATCAAAGGCATCTTCTTCCACCAAACCTCTTCTCTCCATATCATCCTTCACCTTATCTCTCTAATTCTCTACCTCCCTCTTGATCTCCTCCCAAGTCCTTCTCACTCCCTCTCCATCATCCATCCATCCTTAACACATGCCCACACATAATATATTATAAAAATATATAAATCTAGTTTTAAGAATACATCAACGTCACTTACGAACGCTGTCGGATGCTGCACTCCTCTCAAGCTCCCTCAGTTTTGTAATGCTCCGGTTTAACTCGTCCTCCAAGCGGGAACCGAGTAATATTTCCTGTTCGGCTGTGGAAGACAACATGGAAAAGATCAATTATTATTAGAATAAATAAGATACTGCAAAGTTTAAAAAAAAAATTCTGTACTATAAGTGATGCATTGTTTCATATGAATAAACAATTACAAAATGAATATTAATCAGTTCAAAAAGCCAAAACAAAAATAAGAATCTATGAAAAAATAAACACATTTTACATTGCATAACATATTGATCCAAACCTCAATGTCAACTAAAGGGTTGGCCATTATTCCATAAGTTCTGAATCGTCTAAATTCCCTCTTAACCTATCTAAGATTAAGAATAAAAAAAACACACACACACAAGAATCTAATGACTAAAGCTAGCAAGTTTAAAGGTTACTCATTAATGGCAGAGGCAAGGGAGAGGACAATGCCCTGGAGACTGACAATATATACATATGATCAATGCCCAGGCAACTTCTCCACCAAGCTAGGACCAGATAGAGCCAGGCAAGGACTGCTAATGACTCAGCATGTAGAGATAGAAGCTCCAACAAACCAACCCTCGGACCTAGCTCACAACGATGGTGAGACTGTAGCCTACTAAAAACTATGAAGCTCGACCGGGTCTTGAACTCCTGTTCAACAGATTGTTAGGTGGCGAAGTTTCCAATGGGTTACCGCAACCATAAAGAGGCAAACTAAATGACTTTCCAAGATCTTCTGAGATTCAAGTAGCTTTTCAATACAACTGCCAAGTCTTGAAGGAGTTCTTTCAAGATATTTTTCATTCATATTTTTTCGTTTAACTTCATGACTCAAGTTTTAAAAAATCATTATAGATTGGTTTTTATTTGACCATGGCCAACTAAAGAAAAAATCTGAGCAAGCTAAAACCTTAAAGGTTCACATCACCGACGGAAGAAACTGAATGGATTAGGCAAACAGGAGAGCTTTAGAACAACAAAAATTATATAAGAGAAAATTCACGAAGGCCAATACTTTGACACAGAGCTAAAACTCTTGCTGCCTTACCCATTCAAGTGGAATACTGTATGCATTTTCAAATTGTATAAACACTAACGTAGGTGAAAATATTACAAAAAAATCTGAAATAATTTTAATCAAAATTAAAAAGTTCATTACCTCTCCTTCCACTTCCTCCTTGAGTATAAAAAACTTCATCCTCTAATTCTGCTGGGACATCAGCATCGTCCAAATAGGATGCCTGCCTGCAAGCAAAAGCCATTTCTCCTGCAATTTAAAGGGAACATATTAATCATTTAACTGTCAAAAAAAGTTGTAAAATAGTATACTACAAAGTTATTGATCCTTCGAACGGCATTGGACGTAATTTATGTCATATTTCTAATTCCTTGGGAGCCATATGATAATTGTCGTCCATCAATTACTCATTTTTCCTCGTTATTACTTACGTATACAATTCTTTTCTTAAACAAAATTTAATGCTATAAATCAACGGAAGAGGAATTTATTCTGCTACACGATAGCAAACGTTGTATAGTCCTATCTTGTATAGTATTTGTGCAAAGGTAAGTCGAGTAAGAAAGAAAAAAAGTCTGGGTCTGTGAGTAAAAGCCATTCTCCTGCAATTTAAAGGGAACACCAATCACTCATTGAATTGTGTGTGTGTGTGTATATATATATATATATATATATATATATATATATATATATATATATATATATATATATAAAGAGTATGCTACAAAGTTATTGATCCTTCGAACGTATTTTACATCTAACATTTCCAATTGCTTATCATCATAATAATTATTACTAGCTAAGCTACAACCCCAGGTTGAAAAAGCAGGATGTATAAGCCCAAGGGCTCCAACAGGGAAAAATAACCCAGCTAGGAAAGTAAACGTGTTAATAATTCAGTGCCATATGACGTAGTTTACATCCATTAATTACAGCTTTCACCCCTCGCTTTTATTTCTTACATATATATGAAAATCTCTATAGGGTATAGATAAAAGAACTTTGGCCACGAGCAAGTTTTGGTTTTTAAAAAAGTATGCTCGAATATGAAATTATAATTTTAACTTTAATCAATTAAATGATTTATATTAGAAAAGGGGGAGTATATATGATAGCGGCCACCTGTATGTATGTTGTCGGCTGACTATGAATACTGCAGTGTAAGGGGGTTGCAGGGGGGGGAGGGGGGTTAGCCTCACCATTAGGCAAGTATGTAAGGACACAGCTTGTAGGTTAGGTTAGAGGGGAAGTTTAGGTTAGTCAATGTCCGTTTTTTATGCACGCTGGAGGAACTGGCCGCTGATATACAAACGCTCCGTAGAAAAGATTTTTCATTTTCTTAAAAATGAATGAATGAATATGAGTCTTAAATCTGCTTATTATTTTCAACACTACCTGCATTCATAATAAATATATTTCTGGCAAAATATCCTGGATATCTATTTTACCAGGATCGGCAAAATAGCCTCTTCCTTTAGGTTTATTCATCCGCCCTTCGCATTATTGACACTGGGGTTATTAGAAGCCAACAAAAAGTTAAGCATGGATATTAATCATATAATAATGGTAAAAACACAAACATATAAGCGTATTGATAACTTTAAAATAAAATCTAAATATTTAAATAATAAACATGTCAATTTAGACTAAAATTAAGTAACCCTAACCTAACCAGCAATATGCAGCCTAACATGAAATCAAGAATAAGATAAGGCTAGGTCTGCATAAATTTCCGAGACGATCTATCTTTGTAGCCTAGGTGTGGCTACTGGGTACACTAAATAACTAAATGCCTTAAAATAATCTATTTACTGCTAGCCTATATCTAATTTAACATTGCACCCTACCTTAAGAATTGCATAATAACCAAATGGGAAATATATATAAGTTTAAAAAAGTTTAAATAAAAAACTAAACTTCGACCTACCACGGCCTGCCCCAAAGGTAGGCTACACATTATCACATCAATTGTAAAGGCCAAAGTAATTAAGATAATAAAATTTTATTTACCATTAAGATACTATCTTAAACTATTAATTCTAGTGACAAAAATTTAATTATATTTAGTATAATATAAGTTATTCACCATCGAAAAGTTCTAGCTTGGCCGAGCCTCGATATAAGGGCACGGTAGAGTCAACCGACTTCGCACTTATTTCCTCTTAAACTTAATAATTTGATTACTAAATTTCATATATATCTGAAAATACAATCCTCTTACCTATTCCTCTTTATCTAAATAGAAGAGGACAGCTTCTCTATCACGGGGACACAATCAAAACAAGATAACTATTGAGGAAAAGTCCGATTATTAAAACAAACGTCCCATTTCAAACGAACAACAACAACTGTCAACAAACTCTTCTTCTTCTTCTTGGATTTTCTGAAACTTTGTCTGAAACTTTTAGTTTTGCTTCTTTTTTTACTGACATTTTCTACTATTGTAAGTCAAATTATAATTTTGTATAATTTTGTAATGTACTTTCATACCCTGAGAGGGGTCGCTAGAGTTAATGAAAATCCTTAAATATCTTGGATTTTCTGAAACTTTGTTTGAAACTTTTAGTTTTGCTTCTTTTTTTACTGACATTTTCTACTATTGAAAGTCAAATTATAATTTTGTATAATTTTGTAATTTACTCTCATGCCCTGAGAGGGGTCGCTAGAGTTAATAAAAATCCTTAAATATCCTATAAATCCTTAATCCCTCAATTTTCTGAAACTTTGTTTGAAACTTTTAGTTTTCTTCTTTTTTTTTACTGACATTTTCTACTATTGTAAGTCAAATTATAATTTTGTATATTATGTAATTTACTCTCATGCCTTGAGAGGGGTCGCTAGAGTTAATAAAAATCCTTAAATATCCTTCTTGGATTTTATGAAACTTTGTTTGAAACTTTTAGTTTTTCTTCTTTTTACTGCCATTTTCTACTATTATAAGTCAAATTATAATTTTGTATATTATGTAATTTACTCTCATGCCTTGAGAGGGGTCGCTAGAGTTAATGAAAATCCTTAAATATCCTATAAATCCTTAATCCCTTCACTTTTCTGAAACTTTGTTTGAAACTTTTAGTTTTTCTTCTTTTTTTACTGACATTTTCTACCATTGTAAGTCAAATTATAATTTTGTATAATTTTGTAATGTACTTTGTCTAAAACTTTTAGTTTTCTTCTTTTTAATGCCATTTTGAATATTATTGAAAGTCAAATTATAATTTTGTATAATTTTGTAATGTACTTTGTCTAAAACTTTTAGTTTTCTTCTTTTTTTACTGACATTTTCTACTATTGTAAGTCAAATTATAATTTTGTATAATTTTGTAATGTACTTTGTCTAAAACTTTTAGTTTTCTTCTTTTTTTACTGACATTTTCTACTATTGTAAGTCAAATTATAATTTTGTATATTTTGTAATGCACTTTGTCTAAAACTTTTAGTTTTCTTCTTTTTTTACTGACATTTTCTACTATTGAAAGTCAAATTATAATTTTGTATATTATGTAATTTACTCTAATACCTTAAGAGGGGTCGCTAGAGTTAATAAAAATCCTTAAAGATCTATAAATCCTTAATCCCTCAATTTTCTGAAACTTTGTTTGAAACTTTTAGTTTTTCTTCTTTTTTTACTGACATTTTCTACTATTGTAAGTCAAATTATAATTATGTATATTTTGTAATGTACTTTCATACCCTGATAAGGGTCGCTAGAGTTAATAAAAATCCTTAAATATCCTATAAATCCTTCAATTTTCTGGTTTTAAAACAGTTGAATGTCTGTAGTTAAGATTAAATGATTGTTTAATACTTGTGGAATAATTGGCGTACTTAAAGATTACTCATTAATAAATTAATTATCTCAAAGGGGTATTGTGTAAAATATTGTACCTATTTTTTTTCTAATAGGCCGTCATTCATACAATACGTGTCCTGAGAACTTCAAGATTGTGGAGAACGAAAACTTACAGTCCTTGTAATAAAAGGTTAAATAAACTCAAACTAAAAAGCAAACTTCATGGGAAAATACATAAATAATGTGTGTGATTTATGCAAAAAAAAGATAATGCACAATATTTATTGTAATGCCTAAAATTAGGCCAGTTAATGGAACAAGATATAAGCATAAGTATGTTGCAAAAGTATGGCAATACATATGAAAGAATAATTTAAACATATCAAACTTGCCAAAAAACTTATGAGAGCTAGGTATTATCCCAACTGATTTCAAGGTAGAATATGATAAAATTAAAGATTGAGATTTTCATTAATAATATTTATGGTAAAAGTTATATAAGTTAAATATTACAGTAATAAGTAATGTATAAGCTAAGAAGCTTTGCACCTATACTATTTTGCGGAGGGAGCAGTTAGAAACCAGGACTGCAATTTTAAAGGAATTTTAAACTTGTACCTCATAACCCTGACAATGTTTTACTCTACTTATATTAAGGGCTGCTTTCCTGGCCCTATCACATAGGGGAATCTTACGCACTACACACCAAAACAGCTAAAAACACAAGACATTCGAGAAAACAATTAGACCTAATTGAGAAAACACTAAAGAGAGGAAGAAGCATCAAATTGATGAAGAGAAGACTTGGAACATGGCTACAGTTTACTAACAGATATTTGGTTTAAAGGATGAAAATGGAAATATTATCAACAATAGAGATGGAGTGATAAAAATTGCAGAGGATTTCTATACAATGCTTATACAATAGTGCTATAAGAAATAACTTAGCCAATAGAAATAATTAAACATCTGAGCCAGTACCAAACGTAGATTAGAAGTAAAGAAAGCATTTAGAGGCATTAAAATGGGCAAAGCAGCAGGAGAAGATGGCCAAACAATTGATTTAATAATAGATAGAGATTTCACAGCAGTAAAACTGGCTTAAAAGAGGGTATTCAACAACTGACTATATCCATTTCATTAACCAGCTAATCTAAACATCAAGAGTATGAGAAACCACTATGCATGGCATTTATAGACTATTAGAAAGCTTTTGATTCTGTCAAAACTTCAGCAGTAATGAAAGCACTTCAAAGACAATGAATAGATGAATCTTATGCTAGAACACTTGAAGATATCTATATGGGAAGTACAACAATCATAAATCTACATAAAGATAGTTGAGTAAATTCAGACTAAGAAAGGAGATAGATAGGGAGACCCCATCTCTCTTAGATTACTCACAGCTAGCCTAGAGGTTTGAAAGAATTTAGATTAAGAAAATGTTGGAATTAACAATGATGGAAAATACCTTAACAACATAATATTTGCAGATGACATACAGTAATTCTATTTAGTGAATCATGGGAGAAATTGCAAAAGATAGATTTGAATAAAGCAGAAATGTAGGACTGAAAATGAATATGAGTAAAATTAAGATAATATCCAATGAATATGCAAAGACAATAAATAATGGTTGTGGATGAACCTCTAGACTAGAGATTAGCATACTTTGTTGATTTTACCATTAGCTGGTTAATTATATGGATATGGTCAATTGTTGGAGAGAGAGAGAGAGAGAGAGAGAGAGAGAGAGAGAGAGAGAGACCTATACATACATTCTCTTAGGAAGAAATAAAACTTTGCTTAGAGAAAGAGAGAGACCTAGACCTATACATACATTCTCTTAGGAAGGAATAAAACTTTGCTTAAGGAGAGAGAGAGAGAGAGAGAGAGAGAGAGAGAGAGAGAGAGAGAGACCTATACATGCATTCTCTTAGGAAGGAATAAATCTTTGCTTAGAGAAAGAGAAAGAGAGCGACCTAGACCTACTGTATACATACATTTTCTTAGGAAGGCATTAAACTTTGCCTAAGGAGAGAGAGAGAGAGAGAGAGAGAGAGAGAGAGAGAGAGAGAGAGACCCATATACATACATTCTCTTAGGAAGAAATAAAACTTTGCTTAGAGAAAGAGAAAGAGAGCGACCTAGACCTACTGTATACATACATTTTCTTAGGAAGGCATTAAATTTTGCCTAAGGAGAGAGAGAGAGAGAGAGAGAGAGAGAGAGAGAGAGAGAGAGAGAGAATCCATAATATTGATGCTAAGCGGTTTAAGCAGTGCTTTGTACATGCGTGGGAGTGTTAGTGAATTGAGGGGGGGGGGGCGTTAGACGCCGGCGTGTCAGGCCTCAGATTACCTATAGTTTGTCTACTGGTGTTACATGACATCATATGGTTCAGAGAGAGAGAGAGAGAGAGAGAGAGAGAGAGAGAGAGAGAGAGAGAGAGAGAGAGAGAGAGAGAGAGAGAGAGCACTATGCCCTTACTGAGACCATATTTAATACCTTTAACAAAATGGTAAATAAATTGCCATGTATTATTATTTAATTCTTCTCTTTCTAATTCACAGCTGCGACCCACATTATTCTAGTTAAGACCAGGTATATATTTCAATTATTATATCAGAGGAGTTTACTAGGCCTATAGGCCTAAGGAATATATTTATAAGTTCTAGGGCCTAAAATGTTATTCTCTTTGCTCTTGTTAATATTATTATTATTATTATTATTATTATTATTATTATTATTATTATTATTATTATTATTATTATTATCTAAGCTACAACCCTAGTTGGAAAAGCAGGATGCTATAAGCCCAAGGGCTCAAACAGGAAAAAAATAGCCCGGTGAAGAAAGGAAACAAGAAAACAAACAAAATAGCAGCCTAAGTTATACCCTTACATAATAAGATAAAAGTAAAGATAATAACAATTAATTAAAGAAAACAATAAAAGAAAGAAAGAAGCATTAAAAAAAGAGTGGATGCTATAAGCCTAAGGGCTCAAACAGGAAAAAATAGCCCAGTAAAGAAAGGAAACTAGAAAAACAAACAAAATGCATCACTGAGTTATACCCTTACATAATAAGATAAAAGCAAAGATAACAGTAATTAATTAAAGAAAACAATAAAAGAAAGAAAGGAAGAAATAAAAAAAAGATAATAAAATAATTATCAACCGCGTGTTTGGCCACGAGAGAATCAAAGAGACATTCAGTGATCAGTGACCAATGTGTTTGAGTGGTTGGGAGTTTGGGCTAGTCTGTTTTCTGTGGTTTTTTTATATATTATTTTCTGTTTTTTCATGTTTTATTTATTTTTTATTTATTATTTGTTGTTTAAATAACGGTTTCGTTCTAGCCGTTTTTGTGTATAATGTGGTTTCTTGTAGAGTAAAAATTTGAGTAACTAGGCTTAGTTTAGGGGATAATTTAATGTCTTTTGTTGTTTTTTATATATTATTTTCTGTTTTTTTTATGTTTTATTTATTTTTTATTTATTATTCGTTGTTTAAATAACGGTTTCGTTCTAGACGTTTTGGGTATAATGTGGTTTCTTGTTGAGTAAATATTTGAGTAACTAGGCTTAGTTTATGGGATAATTTAATGTTTTCTGTAGTTTTTTGTATATTATTTTCTGTTTTTTATGTTTTATTTATTTTTTATTTATTATTCGTTGTTTAAACAATATCGGTTTCGTTCTAGACGTTTTTGTGTATAATGTGGTTTCTTTACAGTAAAAATTTGAGTAACTAGGCTTAGTTTAGGGGATAATTTAATGTTTTTTGTAGTTTTTTATATATTATTTTCTGTTTTTTTTATGTTTTATTTATTTTTTATTTATTATTTGTTGTTTAAATAACGGTATCGTTTTAGACGTTTTGGGTATATTGTGGTTTCTCGTAGAGTAAATATTTGAGTAACTAGGCTTAGTTTAGGGGATAATTTAATGTTTTTTTGTAGTTTTTTTATATATTATTTTCTGTTTTTTTTGTGTTTTATTTATTTCTTATTTATTATTCGTTGTTTAAACAATATCGGTTTCGTTCTGGCTGTTTTGGGTATAATGTGGTTTCTTGTTGAGTAAAAATTTGAGTAACTAGGTTTAGTTTAGGGGATAATTTAATGTTTTTTGTAGTCTTTTTATATATTATTTTCTGTTTTTTTATGTTTTATTTATTTTTTATTTATAATTTGTTGTTTAAACAATAACAATTTCGTTCTAGCCATTTTTGTGTATAATGTGGTTTCTTTACAGTAAATATTTGAGCAACTAGGCTTAGTTTATGGGATAATTTAATGTTTTCTGTGGTTTATTATATATATATTTTCTGTTTTTTATATGTTTTATTTATTTTTTATTTATTATTTGTTGCTTAAATAACGGTTTCGTTCTAGACGTTTTGGGTATAATGTGGTTTCTTGTAGAGTAAATATTTGAGTAACTAGGCTTAGTTTATGGGATAATTTAATGTTTTTTGTAGTTTTTATATATATAATTTTCTGTTTTTATATGTTTTAATTACTTTTTATTTGTTGTTTAAACAATAACGGTTTCGTTCTAGCCATTTTGGGTATAATGTGGTTTCTTGTTGAGTAAAAATTTGAGCAACTAAGCCTAGTTCATATGACTATTTAAAAATTAATATATAAGTTAATGTTCTCATATATTACATGTTAATATTTAAGTATATTCTTATAGTACTTAAATTATAAAATACTCTGTTAATTTCTTATTTCTCTGGACATTCAAAACAGATTTCAAAAAATGAAAACGGTTTCTAAATTCGTTTGAAAATGTAACGTGAATGAAAACATAGTACGAATTTATTAATAATAAATCTAAGGATTATATGCATTCAATGCATAGTGAAAAAACATTCAATTTGTGAAAGATAACAGAAAATATCGTATTTCAAATATATTTTTCATTAAAGTGACCAGGAATCTAATATGGAGCAGAGAGTGTCTACTAATGGCATTTTCTTGATCATAATTTCATGTTGGTTCACGAGCTGTCTTCCACATGCAGGTAACCAAAATAAGATTTATATTATTAGTGGAGTGTATATAAATGATTAAATAATCTTATAAAGAATTAGAAATTGTACATATAATAAAAATATTAAAATAAACTAGATAGATCTGGCAGTAAAAATGAAAGTGCAGGGGTGTTGGTTGACATGAATGCAATTCTTGATCTTGGCAGTAAAAATGAAAGTGCAGAGGTGTTGGTTGACATGAATGCAATTCTTGATCTTGGCAGTAAAAATGAAAGTGCAGGGGTGTTGGTTGACATGAATGCAATTCTTGATCTTGGCAGTAAAAATGAAAGTGCAGGGGTGTTGGTTGACATGAATGCAATTCTTGATCTTGGCAGTAAAAATGAAAGTGCAGGGGTGTTGGTTGACATGAATGCAATTCTTGATCTTGGCAGTAAAAATGAAAGTGCAGGGGTGTTGGTTGACATGAATGCAATTCTTGATCTTGGCAGTAAAAATGAAAGTGCAGGGGTGTTGGTTGACATGAATGCAATTCTTGATCTTGGCAGTAAAAATGAAAGTGCAGGGGTGTTGGTTGACATGAATGCAATTCTTGATCTTGGCAGTAAAAATGAAAGTGCAGGGGTGTTGGTTGACATGAATGCAATTCTTGATCTTGGCAGTAAAAATGAAAGTGCAGGGGTGTTGGTTGACATGAATGCAATTCTTGGTAGATGGAGTGATTTGATGGACATTGAAGATGAAAGAGGCAGAACTGAGTGACGTAAGACTTACATGGGTATTACTAAGGCTAAGAATGATTGTGAAAGTGACAGTTGATGATATTGTACCAACCGTGTGTCACACGATTGTACATAGTTCATTTTGTGTATATATTATGCTTGTGTCTTCGCTCTTCCCTCCCACTAAAAAGAACCTGAATAAACATGCCTGTTTTTCTCACCAGTAACAGTGTCGATTTTGAACATGAAATTTCTTGTTGCCTTGAGCTTTTGTATATAAAGGAGTGTTCTATGATAAACTGACTCAGTTGCTTTCATCCTGTCTTTGAGTCACCGGTTGATTGGATTACAAAAGAAATACTGCATTTTGGTTGCTGAACAAAGTTTGTAAGGTATGTCTGGAATAAGGAAAGATTCCAAATGATTGAATAAAAGTAATTACTGTTCCGTTGAACATAATATACAGGCGATGAAGGAGAATGTTAGAAATACAGGGACATATAACTATCTATAGTCAATTTCTTTTAGTGAGGCGCATTTGCACTGACTCGCAGCGGTGTCCTTTTAGCTCAGAAAAGTTTCCTGCGATCTGATTGGTTAGCATTATCCTGTCCAACCAATCAGCAATCAGGAAACTTTTCCGAACTAAAAGGAGACTGCTGCGAGTCGGTGCAAATCTGCCTCGCTAAAAAAAATTGACTATAGTACACCAGAGAAGGAAAATAACCATTTTAAAGGCCACCCATGTATGGCAGAGGCAAGGGACAGTGACAACGACCTAGAGACTGATTATATATATATATATATATATATATATATATATATATATATATATATATATATATATATATATATATATATATGATCAACACCCAAGCCCCCTCTCTATCAAGCTAGGACCAGGGAGGACTAGGCAATGACTACAGATGACTCAGCAGGTAGACATATAGACTCCCTTAAACAGCCCCATCCCTAGCTCAAAAAGACGGTGAGGTTGTGGACACTACAATATACTATCGAGCTTAATCGGGTCTCAGACCCTCGTCCAGCATATCGTCCGGTAGGAATATTTCTCTGATTAAGAAAGTAAGACAGGTAATAGTGAGCGTTTAGACAAGAAAGAGGGGCCATGAATCAATGGTTGGTCATGAAAATTATTTGAGAAGTTTGGAGCAAAAGGAAAAGGCTGTATGTGTTATACATGGACCTAGAGAGAGGTAATGTGGAGGGTATTCATATCATAAAGATGATAGATAGTTGGAGGTTATATAAACTCTTCAAGGTGAAAGCGGAACATTTGTCAAGGACGCTCACAGGAGAATGAATGTTTTGCTCTGCTAATGGGTATGAGACACGGTTGTTTCACGTCTCCGAGGCTGTTCAGTATTTTTACGGATCGAGTGACGTGATAGGTTAGAAAAAGGACAGTGAATGTAGACATGAACTTTTAGTAAATATATGAAATGGCTGATGTAGATGATACTTTACTGATTTGGGACAGAGAAGCAAAACAGCAGAAACTGGAGAAAAGGTAATTTTGGTAGAAAGTAATCGACCAAGAGTGATAGCGCCTTTATCCCATAAATCAACTTAAGTAAATTACCTTGGCAAGTAAATCCTTACTACTGCTGCTAGTAATAAAACCACAAGGGTGAAAATCAAAGTTTTTCTGGTACAATATAAGTATACTTATGAATTCTTTGCAATACAAATACATTCAAGTAGCTAAGTTTACAGCATATATGTGCAGCTACCATTGGTGGTACATATGTGGCTCATAGAAATTATAAAATTCATGATGGTATATGGGTACCTTCCTCTACTAGGGTCAAGAAAAAAATTGCTGAGACACGTGGAGGCTAAACTCTACTGGTGTAACATTTTTCAAAAGCGACAAGTTGTTTCGAATAAACTTGCCAAGATACATGGGGGCTAAACTCTTCTTGTGTAAAGTTTTTATAAAGCAACAGTCACTTTGAATAGAAAAATTAATATATGTACATTTAATATTTTGTATGTTCTCTAACTTAATGTGTTTACAGTACATTGAGTTTGTAAAGCCTATTTGATTTTTCTTGTTTTACTCTGAAGTCTTGTCTAATTTTAAGAATTGTGCAGCTAGTTAGTTATATTTCCTCATTTTGAATAAAGGCAGATAAGCCCTTATACATAATGCTAATTGTTTACAATTAAGGTATAAGGTAAGTAACAATAAATCCAAAACTCATTATCTACACTGACTTCTATGTCTTTTATCAGATGGAAGTAAACTGTCCGATTTGGAGGTCATGAGTGAAGCCCTGAGTCATGCTGCCCTCACCTTAAGAAACCTCAAGTTGCTGTTCACGGAAAGATTCAACATAACTAATGCAACTATGGACGTAAACCTATCAACAACAGAGGCGTATTACACCTCCTCTACGACAGAGGAAACTCGGGTGACAGAGTTACCGACGGACAGAGCTTCATCAGACACAACCCTATCTGGATATTCTACTGATCAGGAATTGGTTATAACATCTACATCAACTGTGAATGCAGATGGTGATACTTCTACACAGCCTACCACTCAACCATTTACTCTTAATACTAGAACCCCATATCACTCCAGTCCTCCGACAATTCCACCTGCGAGTGAGATTACTTATACACATCTTACATCTCCCACAACTACACCATCCACTTCTGATTCTACATCTAAAAGTTCCACCAGTCATCCAGTCACTTCCCCAGTCACTCCAACAACTTCTGATTCTACATCTACAAGCTCCATCAGTTACCCCGTCACTCCAACAACTACTCCATCGACTTCTGATTCTACATCCACAAGCTCCATCAGTTATCCAGTCACTCCAACAACCACTCCACCAACTTCTGATTCTACATCTACAAGCTCCATCAGTCATCCAGTCACTCCCCCAGTCACTCCATCAACTTCTGATTCTACATCTACAAGCTCCATCAGTCATCCAGTCACTCCCCCAGTCACTCCATCAACTTCTGATTCTACATCTACAAGCTCCATCAGTCACCAAATCACTCCCCCAGTCACTCCACTAACTTCTGATTCTACATCCACAAGCTCCATCAGTCACCAAATCACTCCCCCAGTCACTCCACTAACTTCTGATTCTACATCCACAAGCTCCATCAGTTACCCAGTCACTCCAACAACTACTCCATCGACTTCTGATTCTACATCTACAAGCTCCATCAGTCATCCAGTCACCCAAACTACACCTAACATTACTTCCATCAGTTCTGCAAGCCACTCAACTACTCCAACAGCTTCTATAATGTCAACAAACTTCACATATCACCCAATTACTCCAACTCCCTTTGAAAATATCTTATCTGGGTCCACCAGTCATCAAACTACTCTAAATTCATCTGATGATACTTCTGTAAACTTCATTGGTCCCTCAACTACTCCTAAGCCATCTGATCATTCTTTTGAAAGCTCCACAGGTTATCCATCAACTTCATCTAGTTATCCAACAACTACATCAACTCCGACTACTGTAACTTCAACCAGGTTTACCAGTCACCTCACTAGTCTGAAACCAATTCAGGATACCTCCACAAGCTCCATCAATCATCATGCTACCCACTCTTCAACAAATATTGTTTCACCAAGGTTTACCAGTCCCCCAAATACTCCAACTCCATCTGATGGTGCTTCAATAAACTTCACCAGTCACACAACTTCATTTGATGATGTTTCAACAGGTTTTACAAGTCATCAAGCTACTCCTACTCCCTTTGATAATGTTACATCAAGGAGTACCAATCATACAAATACTCCAGTTCAGTCTGTTGATATGTCAACAAGCTTTACCAGTCACCCATCTACTTCAACTCCATCTGAAAATACTCCCATAATCTTTACCATTTTCGAAAATACTACCACTCCTTTTGATGATGCTTCAGTAACATCTAGCAGTCCTGCAACTGCTTCAATTCAAACTGATCATACTTCAACCAGCTTTACCAGTCACGTAACTACTTCCATTCCATTAAATGATGTTTCAATGGACTTCTCCAGTCCCTCAACTACTCCAACTCCATCTAATGATGCTTCAATAAGTATCACCAGTTACTCAACTACCCTGCCTTCAGTTGATGATGTTTCAACAAGCTTCATGAGTGACCCAACTACTCCATCTTCATATGACGAAGATTCAACACTCTTAACCAGTCACCCAATTACTCCAACTCCATTTTATGATGCTTCAACTGGCTTTACCAGAAACCTAACTACTCTAAATTTATTTGATGATGCTTCAACAAGCTCCACCAGTCACACAATTACTCAAACTTCATTTGATGATGCTTCAACAAGCTCCATCAGTCACACAATTACTCAAACTTCATTTGATGATGCTTCAACAAGCTCCACCAGTCCCTCAACTACTCCAACTTCATTTGATGGTGTTTCAACAAGTTCCACCAGTCCCTTAATTACACCAACTTCATTGGATGATGCTTCAACAAGCTCTACCACTCCCTCATCTACCACAACTTCATTTGATGATGCTTCAACAAGCTTCACCAGTCCTTCAACTACCACAACTTCATTTGATGATGCTTCAACAAGCTCCACCAGTACCTCAACTACCACAATTTCATTTGATGATGCTTCAACAAGTCCCACCAGTCCCTCAACTATTTCAACTACTTTTGATGATGTCTTAACAAGCCCCATTAGTCCCTCAACTACAACTTCATTTGACGATGCTTCAACAAGTTCCACCAGTCCCTCAACTACTCCAACTTCATTTGATGATGCTTCTACAAGCTCGACCAGTCCTTCAACTACCACAACTTCGTTTGATGATGCTTCAACAAGCCCAACCAGTCCCTCAAGTATTCCAACTTCATTCGATGATGCTTCACCAAGTTCCATCAGTCCCTCAGCTACTCCAACTTCATTTGATGATGCTTCAACAAGCTCAACCAGTCCCTCAACCACCCTAACTTCATTTGATGATGCTTCAACAAACTCCACCAGTCCCTCAACTACCACAACTTTATTTGATGATGCTTCAACAAGCTCAACCAGTCCCTCAACTACCCTAACTTCATTTGATGATGCTTCAACAAGCTCAACCAGTCCCTCAACTACCCTAACTTCATTTGATGATGCTTCAACAAACTCCACCAGTCCCTCAACTACCACAACTTTATTTGATGATGCTTCAACAAGATCCACCAGTTCCTCAACTACCACAACTTTATTTGATGATGCTTCAACAAGCTCCATCAGTCCCTCAACTACCCTGCCTTCAGTTGATGATGTTTCAACAAGCTCCACCAGTCCCTCAACTACCACAACTTCATTTGATGATGCTTCAATAAGCTCAACCAGTCCCTCAACTACCCTAACTTCATTTAATGATGCTTCAACAAGCCCAACCAGTCCCTCAAGTATTCCAACTTCATTCGATGACGCTTCAACAAGCTCCACCAGTTCCTCAACTACTCCAACTTCATTTGATGAGGCTTCAACAAGCTCCTTCAGTCCCTCAACTGCCTCACCTTCATTTGACGATGTTTCAACAAGCTCCATCATTCCCTCAACTACTCCAACTTCATTCGATGACGCTTCAACAAGCTCCACCAGTTCCTCAACTACTCCAACTTCATTCGATGACGCTTCAACAAGCTCCACCAGTCCCTCAACTACTCCAACTTCATTTGAAGATGCTTCAACAAGCTCCACCAGTCCCTCAACTACCACAACTTCATTTAATGATGCTTCAAGAAGCTCCAGCAGTCTGTCAACTACCCCAACTTCATTTGATGATGCTTCAACAAGCTCCACCAGTCCCTCAACTACCACAATTTCATTTGATGATGCTTCAACAAGCTCCACCAGTCCCTTAATTACACCAACTTCATTGGATGATGCTTCAACAAGCTCCACCAGTCCCTTAATTACACCAACTTCATTGGATGATGCTTCAACAAGCTCCACCGGTCCCTCAACTACCCCATCTTCATTTGATGATGCTTCAACAAGCTCCACCAGTCCCTCAACTACCACAACTTCATTTGATGATGCTTCAACAAGCTCCATCAGTCCCTCAACTGCTCCAACTTCATTTGATAATGCTTTAACAAACCCCTCCACTCCCTCGACTACTCCAACTTCATTTGATGATGCTTCAACAAGCTCCATCAGTCCCTCAACTACTCCAACTCCACATGATGATGCTTCAACAAGCTCCATCGGTACATCAACTACTACAACTTCATTTCATTATGCTTCAAAGAGCTCCATCAGTCACTCAACTACTCCATCTGCATCTGATGATGCTTCAACAAGCTTTACCAGTCAATCAACTACTCTGATTCTATCTGATGATACTTCTACTAGCTTTACCGGTCATTCACCTATTTCAGCTTCCCTAGATGATACTTTCGTTGATCCACTCGTCTTCTTCACTGAGAGCCCAACTACTCCACCCTTGTCTGATGCGACTTCTACTAGCTTTGCCATAGACACAACTACTTCTACTCCCTTTGAAGCTACTAACCCAGCCTCTCAACATGATGCTCCTATTGAAAATCTCACAAATCACCCAACTACTCCAACTATATCTGGTGTTACTTTAACAAATCTCCCAAGTCATCATACTACACTATCAGATACATTTATGACCGGTGCTATTTCAATTCAGCCCAATACCTTTTCGAGTGATGCAGATTTAACTGATAATACTCCCACATATATGACGATTACACCACTTTCTCCACTTCTATCAGATACATCTTCCACTACAGTGAGTTCTTCTTTTCCACAACCCTCTGCTTCACCACAGACAACAACTTTGAGTGAAATTAATTCAGGTGCATCTCCTCTTTCAACACCTAGCCCCGACAATTTACAACAAACCGCTACAACTTCACCGATCACCACAGTAACTACGCAAGCGCCTCGGCGAGAACGAATGTCAAATAAGGAACCAAGGAGTGGCAAACGAGGAAGGAAGAAGAGGGACTCCTCATTCAGCAGAAGAAAACGACACGAACCTTTGGGTAACGCGAACAGCAGTGCGTGCTCTTTTTTCAATCATTCCAAAAACTCGAGCAACTGGCTCCCTCACGTCAGTTGTAGAGTCAATGCGATTGACGAGCTGGTGACGAAAGTAGCAAACGGTTCGTCTGACTTGCATTACGCAAGCAGCATTGAAAACCACGCTACTATCCTCGACACGCTAATAGAAGAAGGGCACGGCAACCCGGAAGTGGTTTTACAGTACGACGGCGAAGAGATCTTCGCTGTTATAGAAACGATTGCCGAAGCAGAGGAGAGTGCCATTTTTACAAACGACATTGTGGAAAAATATATCAACGAAATAAAGGTGAGTTATCAATATGCAATTATTATAACTAATAACTTCTATGACACTTATTGTTTGTTTTGTACAATATACTCTAGATGTATTTACTTGGAAAAGACATTAGACAAATAAAATGGGTTTCTTCTGCTGAAATACATTTATGTTCTAGATACTGTAGAATTTATAGTCAATATTTTATTAAATTTTATTGCTATTAGGATCAATTAAAGTATGGCAGTAAATAAAAGAAAATTATAATTAAAAATAAACATGAACATTATAAAGTAAGTTTTCTGTAGCATGCCCAAGATAACTATCATTAAAAGTAGTTATGATACCGATGATAAAAAAATCAAGAAATAATTAAGTTTATCTACTTTGCAAACTTACATACCTGAAAATAAGCTGAATAAACTTAACTACACGCAATATCAAAAGAAGAATGTTAAATGTGAACTAATATCTTTATATTTTCTTAATGACCATAATACCCAGAACCATGGTCTTCTTCACTGTTTTTTGGTTAGGGTTCTCTTGCTTGAGGGTACACTTAGGGACACAATTCTATTTTTTTCCGTATTTCATTTCCTCGCTGGGCTATTTATCCTGTTGGAACCCTTGGGTTTAATAATAATAATAATAATAATAATAATAATAATAATAAAAGGAGAAGTTTATGAATAGATTTAAGAAGGGCAGAGGAGATCAAATGCTCCTAAATGAGAACATGACTTTCAGAACCTTGGGAATCTTGGTTGGGCCGAGCACAGAGGTCCAAACTAACCATCTTAATTCCTTTAACGACTTATAACAACTGTAGACCATGGTGAAGTCTTGGAACTTACTGGCATAAGGCCCCCTTAACAAAAGTAAATTACCAGGAGCTTGAGATGTAAACCAGTCTTGTTAAACCAGTCAGGCCCCCATTTTTTACTTGTCGCTCGCGAGCTTTGGTATTTTCCCCTTGCTTCTGTGTTTCATACGGCCTGGTGCTGGGGGCCTGGGAGGACGTTCAGTACCAAGATGCAACTGGTGAAAACCCTATAGTTACATTAAAGCAAAAGAGACAGGTGATAAAGTAGATTAATTGATTTGAAGCTTTCTAGCATCCTGACATCGAAGGTCATTGACGCCGTTGATAAAGTAGAAGATTAAAAAGGAGGTACAGCTAGAGGCCCCCCCAAAAAAGGACATTGCAAATACCTTTACAAATGCCTACAGTGCGCCTCTTAATTAGTCCCTATCAGCTATGGAATAATTCCATTTCATAAATCAATCAATTAATTATTAAGTAACATCAGTGATGCAAAACCATTTTCTTCTAAGAGAATTGCTTACTAATGGCAATCTCTCTCTCTCTCTCTCTCTCTCTCTCCTCTCTCTCTCTCTCTCTCTCTCTCTCTCGGAACCCATATACGTGAGAAGAGTGCATTGCCAAGGTTTTCATCTTTGCCCTTTTCTTCTTTTTCTTTTTGTACCTGTCAAAACAGATACTTCCTTTGCCGTTCATAATCTAACCGATGCCATTCCCAGTCACATCTCTCTCTCTCTCTCTCTCCCTCTCTCTCTCTCTCTCTCTCTCTCTCTCTCTCTCTCTCTCTCTCTCTCTCTCTCTCTCACGTTATAAATACTAGCAAAAAATAAACAAAGATAATTCAAATGGAACGGTTGTCTAGCTTAGATTAAACTGGCCTTATGCCAGCACCGTTACTTGTCCCCCGGGCGGTGGCGTAGTGAAGGAGGAGGGATGGTTGGGGAGGGGTGCCATTTTAAAATAACCCCTGGGACTCCAAGAGAGGGGGGTTCCCCAGAGTGGGGGACCTCCACGAGAGTGGGGGCCTCTAAGAGAGGGGGGCCTCTAAGAGAGGGGGACCTCCAAGAGAGTGGGGCCTACAAGTGAGGGGGCCTCTAAGAGAGGAGGACCTCCAGGAGAGTGGTACCTCCAAGAAAGTTGGAGCTCCAAGAGAGTGGGGCCTCCAAGAAAGAGGGACCTCTAAGAGAGGAGCGCCTCCAAGAGAGTGGCACCTTCAAGAGAGTGGGGCCTCCAAGAGAGTGGGACCTCCAAGAGAGAGGGACCTCCGAGAGAGAGGGACCTCCAAGACAGGGGGACCTCCAAGACAGGGGGTCCTCCAAGTGAGTGGGACCTACAAGAGAGAGGGACCTCCAAAAGATGGAATGCCTCCAAGAGAGCGGGACCTCCAAGAGATTGGGGCCTCCAAGAGAGGGGGGGGGGGGCCTCAAAAAGAGGGGGACCTCCAAAGGTGGCACAGAAAATAAATAATATGTAAATATCCATTTAAAATTATCACCAAATCACTTGGTTAAAAAGGTAGAGGGGCTTCAGACCCCCAGGTCCCCCAATCTTTAGCTACGCCCCAGGCTAAGATACAGAAGTTAATGAGACAACCCTGAAATCACTTCTTTTTCCTTTCTCCCAAACAGGAGAGGAAGACGAACGCCTCCATCCTCGCCAGCGTGGGGATCTCTTTCGTACTGGGCGTCATGATGATCGCAGGCGCGGTCAAACTGAAGCAGTCCTGTAGGGTCAGGACTATATACATCAGTGATAATAAACGGTGAGTGGTCAGTTATTGGAATAATTTAAGTATTTCTTAATGGAGATAAGTCATTACTATCTGGTTTTAAATTATCTTATTCAGCATTTATTTAACGGTACAGGGCCCTCTGCTGTAGCTTATAATACAGATATCTTGGTCTTACATGTACTGTATGTTTCTGTACCCTTAGAATTAGGGCCCTCTGCTGTAGCTTATAATACATATATCTAGATCTTACATGTACTGTATGTTTCTGTACCCTTAGAATTAGGGCCCTCTGCTGTAGCTTATAATACAGATATCTTGATCTTACATGTACTGTATGTTCCTGCCCCCCTTGGAATTTAAGATACAGGATATCCTCTATATTTTCGCAGAGCCAAAAGACGCGGCCAACGACACTACTACCTGGACAACGCCGATCCCTTAGACATGTCCACCGGATCCTTCACGAGCCACTCCGAAGGACAGGGGGAATTTCTAGAATTTAACAGCAGCAAAAACATAGATATTCTTCCACTCCACACGATAACGCATTCCGAAGAAGCATGATTCACGAATCATAGATAAAAATAATCTTTATTTGATTCATGAATCACTTGATCCTTTCGAATTAAAACGAAGATAAAAATAATCTTTATTTGAATAGGATAAAGTATCTGTTAACTCTTCCGTCGGTGAAGGTGAATTTTCTATTATTATTATTATTATTATTATTATTATTATTATTATTATTATTATTACTTACCAAGCTAAAACCCTAGTTGGAAAAGCAGGATGCTATAAGCCCAGGGGCCCAAACAGGGAAAAATAGCCCAGTGAGGAAAGGAAACAAGGAAAATTAAACATTTTAAGAACAGTAACATTAAAATTAAGCCCAGGGACCCAAACAGGGAAAAATAGCCCAGTGAAGAAAGGAAACAAGGAAAAATAAAATACTTTAAGAACAGTAAAACTAAAATATTTCCTATATAAAGTATAAAGACTTTAACAAAACAAGAGGAAGAGAAATTAGATAGAATAGTGTGCCCGAGTGTACCCTCAAGCAAGAGAACTCTAACCTAAGACAGTGGAAGACCATGGTATATTAAGAAATTAATGAGTATAGATTATATTTGTATAGATTTATTTGGATAGGAAAGACGGACATGAAGGTAAATAGTTTATATAATTAGAAAATCATATCAAATTTATTAAGAATCAATTATTTATATAATAAATGATAATGTATACGAGGTATTAACGAAAGAATATGTTTAATTAATAAATATAAATGAATAAATAATTGGAATAACAGAAAATATCACTCTGGTGAGAGAGAGAGAGAGAGAGAGAGAGAGAGAGAGAGAGAGAGAGAGAGAGAGAGAGAGAGAGAGAGAGAGAGAGAGAGAGAGAGAGAGAGCTATTTCCATTGTTGAAAATATAATAAAACTGTAAACCACTGGTAATAATTTTATAAATATTTCTTTTTTTCTAACTTTACGAACAAGAACATACTACATGTATTTGTCAATAAAGAAAATATGGAAAAAAATATATTTTATTTTCAAAATCGAAGAAAGAAAATTAAAATAAAACCTTGTAATTAAAAGGAAATTAGATTATAATTAATAAAGTTAATGTATTATAATTATTCAATAAAAATTTTTTTTTTTAGCATTTATATTATCAATAATCATAATTTAATTATTATTATTATCATATTTGAGTAAAAGTAATATAGATTTTTAAAGAATAATTGAAGACTTATACTTAAATATATAAGTGAAGGAAAAGCAATAAGAACCTTTTTATAGTTTTTAAGTAAACGAATTTACTTTACATAATAACACAATTACTTAAATGAGCAGTTACTTAACTGAGTTTAAGTGTTCATTTAACACTTATGAAATTTAAGTATCTCTAAACGAACCCACTTATAAGAATCTAAGTAATCAGTGTACAGAGACACTTGAGAGAAAAGTAACCCTACTAGTTTGGTTTGCTGAGCGATCAGACGAAAATCTCCCACCATCACCCATCCGCACTGGCCAGCGTGGTGATGAAAACTGGCCAAACCCCAGACATGAAGAAGGACATTATGTCTGAGGTCTTTGTCCTGCAGTGGACTAGAAATGGCTGTGTTTGTTGTTGTTGTTGTTGTTGTTGTATTCTTCTTCTTCTTCCTCTTTTCCTTCTAGATCTTAAAAGCCGATTCAAACTCACACAGTCATGGCTTCCACATAAGAATACAGGATTATGTTCACTCAGACCGATGTTAAGTGCTCTATCAAAGCTGATCAAAGCGGCATTTAAATCACAATGAGAGAGAGAGAGAGAGAGAGAGAGAGAGAGAGAGAGAGAAAGTAGGTCTAATGATAGTATCATCATTTAGTCTTAATAAATGTAGGCTTATAATCCTGTTAATTGTCCCTTCTTTCTTTAAATTACAATGAGAGAGAGAGAGAGAGAGAGAGAGAGAGAGAGAGAGTAGGTCTATTGAAAGTATCATTATTTAGTCTTAATAAATGTAGGCCTATAATCCTATTAATTGTCCCTTCTTTCTTTAAATCACAATGAGAGAGAGAGAGAGAGAGAGAGAGAGAGAGAGAGAGAGTAGGTCTAATGATAGTATCATCATTTAGTCTTAATAAATGTAGGCTTATAATCCTGTTAATTGTCCCTTCTTTCTTTAAATTACATGAGAGAGAGAGAGAGAGAGAGAGAGAGAGAGAGAGAGAGAGAGTAGGTCTATTGATAGTATCATCATTTAGTCTTAATAAATGTAGGCCTATTGGCCTATTAATTCTCCCTTCTTTCTTTAAATTACAAAGAGAGAGAGAGAGAGAGAGAGAGAGAGAGAGAGAGAGAGAGAGAGAAAGTAGGTCTATTGATAGTATCATCATTTAGCCGTAATAAAAGTAGCCCTATAGGCCTATTAATTCTCCCTTCTCACCATTCTTTACTTTTGAAAATACATTCATATAAATGTATTTAATCTAGATTTATTTTGATAATGAATAAAAAATAATACTGATTTGTTTCCATTAAAAATTCATCTATTGTTAATCCTAACTGAAATCCTATTATACGGTGAATAGCTATATATAGATACTCTATATACATGAGCAAGTAGGAGGTTAGACCTCTCGTGGGATGGCTATACAATAAACTTTCTCTACCCTATATGACCAACCTCAGTTGACAACCAACCAGGTACAGTATTCCTTACTTATGTCTGTCTACTTGTCTGGGGGTACGTTTTACCAAATACATCAAGAAGTTCAAGAAATTTAAAGACAATTGAAAAATTTCTACTGTATAGTACAGTGGGTACGTGTTCGCCTAGCATTCACTTAGTAGCAGATTGATCCCAGACCAGGGCCGTTAATTTAAGCTGATTGCTGGGGAGGGCATTGCTGTGGTTGGGCACTACACTCAATCCATGGCTCCATAAGTACTGCTCGTGGTTTGCAATCAAATAGCTCATCTCCAAAATTCAAATTGACAGTATACTAGCCTCTTGAACTTTAAATGATTTAAGCATACGGAATAAAGATGGAAAATATGGGCGAGTAGAGAATTCTGAAGCTATGTTGTATATATGTTAGAAAAATTTCCAATTTGGACGCAAGTTTGTTTTAACTAATTGCCATATAATATTAGCAACAGGTTAGCATTGAAGATACAAATTACATCAGTATAAATAAATATATTTTTTTATATACACATCTCTTTTATCGAGAAATTATTCATTAAAAAACAGGTAAGTTTTTTTAATATACAGTGTACGAGGAAAACTAGACGCTTTCAAATTTTAGTTTTGTTACCCCTAATTAGGTTTTCTTTCAATTCACATAATTCGTTTTCTTTATATATATAAATAGGGTCTACTAAGTTATAAACTATATCATGACATAATTTAGATATATATTGTATAATTGTGTTGTATTAAATAATTTAAGCGTAAAATTTATATATATGAACAAAAGTCTACATTAATTGTATCAATAGTAGAATTTTTTAAAACAATTTAAAAGGACAAATCGTATTAATATAAAAGCATACATGCCGTTTAGAGCGAAGAGCTAGACTTGAGTTTCAATAACAAGTCTTTTAAGAGAGAAGTTGTAAGGGGTGCAACCTTCTTCTATAAGTCTACCACCTCAGATATTAGGCCTAGTATCCATTATAGATAGGGGAATGGTGGATCTAGCAAACGTGAACATGGAGCTAACACTCAAGGAAGGAAGAAGTTAGCTTTTAAAACGGTAGAGAAAATTAATTGAATTGGAAAGATAAGAGAAGGTTGAAGGTGGCCACATAAACCTTTTTCAGTTCCAAATCAAACTAATTTAGTGGCAAAATAATGCTTTTAAAGTAGAAAGAAAACATATTTCAATTAGAGGGGCACTCAATAGAGCGCAGACCTCCTCCACGGCAGCTTATTTCTCAACCTTTTGTTCGAAATTGACCTTGACCTTTGACCTTAACATGTATTAATTGGCGTGGGTTTTCATACACTCAAATATGAACCAAGTTTGAAGTCTCTGTGACAACGATGTCTAAACTTATGGCT